>NC_086450.1:497645362-497820362 GCF_028390025.1 Pseudophryne corroboree
CATACTGGTGTTATACTGCGACCAGCAATCGCCTCAGCTTGGATGTGCAGTGCTGGGGTGGCTTGGTCAGATTCCCTGACTGAAAATATTGATACCCTGGATAGGGACAGTATATTATTGACTATAGAGCATTTAAAAGATGCATTTCTATATATGCGTGATGCACAGAGGGATATTTGCACCCTGGCATCAAGAATAAGTGCGCTGTCCATTTCTGCCAGAAGAGGGTTATGGACACGACAGTGGTCAGGTGATGCGGATTGATTCCAAACGGCATATGGAAGTATTGCCGTATAAAGGGGAGGAGCTATTTGGGGTCGGTCTATCGGACCTGGTGGCCACGGCAACGGCTGGGAAATCCACTTTTTTACCCCAGGTTACCTCTCAGCAGAAAAAGACACCGTCTTTTCAGGCTCAGTCCTTTCGTCCCCAGAAAGGCAAGCGGGCAAAAGGCCACTCATTTCTGCCCTGGGGCAGAGGAAGGGGAAAAAGACTGCAGCAGGCAGCCTCTTCCCAGGAACAGAAGCCCTCCCCCGCTTCTGCCAAGTCCTCAGCATGACGCTGGGACCTTACAAGCGGACTCAGGTATGGTGGGGGGCCGTCTCAAAAATTTCAGCGCGCAGTGGGCTCACTCGCAAGTGGACCCCTGGATCCTGCAGGTAGTATCTCAGGGGTACAAATTGGAATTCGAGACCTCTCCCCCTCGCCGGTTCCTGAAGTCTGCTTTACCGACGTCTCCCTCCGACAGGGAGGCGGTATTGGAAGCTATTCACAAGCTGTACTCCCAGCAGGTGATAATCAAGGTACCCCTCCTGCAACAGGGAAAGGGGTATTATTCCACGCTGTTTGTGGTACCGAAGCCGGACGGCTCGGTGAGACCTATTTTAAATCTGAAATCCTTGAACACTTACATTAAAAGGTTCAAATTCAAGATGGAGTCACTCAGAGCAGTGATAGCGAACCTGGAAGAAGGGGACTATATGGTGTCTCTGGACATCAAGGATGCTTACCTCCATGTCCCAATTTGCCCTTCTCACCAAGGGTACCTCAGGTTTGTGGTACAGAACTGTCACTATCAGTTTCAGACGCTGCCGTTTGGATTGTCCACGGCACCCCGGGTCTTTACCAAGGTAATGGCCGAAATGATGATTCTTCTTCGAAGAAAAGGCGTCTTAATTATCCCTTACTTGGACGATCTCCTGATAAGGGCAAGGTCCAGGGAACAGTTAGAGGTCGGAGTGGCACAATCTCAGGTAGTGCTACGACAGCACGGGTGGATTCTAAATATTCCAAAATCGCAGCTGATTCCACCATCTGCTGTTCCTAGGGATGATTCTGGACACAGTCCAGAAAAAGGTGTTTCTCCCGGAGGAGAAAGCCAGGGAGTTATCCGAGCTAGTCAGGAACCTCCTAAAACCAGGCCAAGTGTCAGTGCATCAATGCACAAGGGTCCTGGGAAAAATGGTGGCTTCTTACGAAGCGATTCCATTCGACAGATTCCATGCAAGAACTTTTCAGTGGGATCTGCTGGACAAATGGTCTGGATCGCATCTTCAGATGCATCTGCGGATATCCCTGTCTCCGACGACAAGGGTGTCTCTCCTGTGGTGGTTGCAGAGTGCTCATCTTCTAGAGGGCCGCAGATTCGGCGTTCAGGACTGGGTCCTGGTGACCACGGATGCCAGCCTAAGAGGCTGGGGAGCAGTCACACAGGGAAGAAATTTCCAAGGCTTATGGTCAAGCATGGAAACGTCTTTTCACATAAATATCCTGGAACTAAGGGCCATTTACAATGCCCTAAGCCAAGCAAGGTCTCTGCTTCAGGGTCAGCCGGTGTTGATCCAGTCGGACAACATCACGGCAGTCGCCCATGTAAACAGACAGGGCGACACAAGAAGCAGGAGAGCGATGGCAGAAGCTGCAAGGATTCTTCGCTGGGCGGAAAATCATGTGATAGCACTGTCAGCAGTGTTCATTCCCGGAGTGGACAACTGGGAAGCAGACTTCCTCAGCAGGCACGACCTCCACCCGGGAGAGTGGGGACTTCATCCAGAAGTCTTCCAAGTGATTGTAAACCGTTGGGAAAAACCAAAGGTGGACATGATGGCGTCCCGCCTCAACAAAAAACTAGACAGGTATTGCGCCAGGTCAAGGGACCCTCAGGCAATAGCTGTGGACGCTCTGGTAACGTCGTGGGTGTACCAGTCAGTGTATGTGTTCCCTCCTCTGCCTCTCATACCAAAGGTACTGAGAATTATAAGACGGAGAGGAGTAAGAACTATACTCGTGGCTCCGGATTGGCCAAGAAGGACTTGGTACCCGGAACTTCAAGAGATGCTCACGGAGGATCCGTGGCCTCTACCTCTAAGAAGGGACTTGCTTCTGCAAGGACCATGTCTGTTCCAAGACTTACCGCGGCTGCGTTTGACGGCATGGCGGTTGAACGCCGGATCCTGAAGGAAAAAGGCATTCCAGATGAAGTCATCCCTACCTTGATCAAAGCAAGGAAGGATGTAACTGCACAACATTATCACCGTATTTGGAGGAAATATGTTGCGTGGTGCGAGGCCAGGAAGGCCCCGACAGAGGAATTTCAACTAGGTCGTTTCCTGCATTTCCTGCAAACCGGATTGTCCATGGGCCTAAAATTTGGATCCGTTAAGGTCCAGATTTCGGCCTTGTCGATTTTCTTTCAGAAAGAATTGGCTTCAGTTCCTGAAGTACAGACCTTTGTAAAGGGGGTACTGCATATACAGCCTCCCTTTGTGCCTCCAGTGGCACCCTGGGATCTCAATGTGGTTTTGGGATTCCTAAAATCACATTGGTTCGAACCACTGGCCACGGTGGATTTAAAATATCTCACATGGAAAGTGGTAATGCTGTTGGCCCTGGCGTCAGCCAGGCGCGTATCAGAATTGGCGGCTTTATCCTATAAAAGCCCTTACCTGATATTTCATTCGGATAGGGCGGAGTTGAGGACTCGCCCTCAATTTCTTCCTAAGGTGGTTTCAGCGTTTCACCTAAACCAGCCTATTGTGGTGCCTGCGGCTACTAGGGACTTGGAGGATTCCAAGTTGCTAGATGTAGTCAGGGCCCTGAAAATATATGTTTCCAGGACGGCTGGAGTCAGAAAATCTGACTCGCTGTTTATCCTGTATGCACCCAACAAGCTGGGTGCTCCTGCTTCTAAGCAGACTATTGCTCGTTGGATTTGTAGTACAATTCAGCTTGCACATTCTGTGGCAGGCCTGCCACAGCCAAAATCTGTCAATGCCCATTCCACAAGGAAGGTGGGCTCATCTTGGGCGGCTGCCCGAGGGGTCTCGGCTTTACAACTTTACCGAGCAGCTACGTGGTCAGGGGAAAACACGTTTGTAAAATTCTACAAATTTGATACCCTGGCTGAGGAGGACCTGGAGTTCTCTCATTCGGTGCTGCAGAGTCATCCGCACTCTCCCGCCCGTTTGGGAGCTTTGGTATAATCCCCATGGTCCTGACGGAGTCCCAGCATCCACAAGGACGTCAGAGAAAATAAGAATTTACTTACCGATAATTCTATTTCTCGTAGTCCGTAGTGGATGCTGGGCGCCCATCCCAAGTGCGGATTGTCTGCAATACTTGTACATAGTTATTGTTACCAAAAAAATGTGGGTTTTGTTGGAGTGAGCCATCTGTTCTGGAGGCTCCTCATATTATCATACTGTTAACTGGGTTCAGATCACAGGTTGTACGGTGTGATTGGTGTGGCTGGTATGAGTCTTACCCGGGATTCAAAAATCCTTCCTTATTGTGTACGCTGTAAGCAATGTATGGAGCGCCGCATCAAATGATGTGATCGCAGTGGGCGTTCCTTCACACGGTTAGCATCTGCACATACTAGCATATAGTCACAATTGCATATGGCAACTCATTGCAACAGGAGTAGGAAGAACTGAATGTGTCACATGTTTACGAATCTTTGCACAGAAGCAGAAAAAAAATTGCTCAACTACACAAAAATCAGCATTGTGTGTGGCTGTGAATCAGGACCGCTGTGCCTTTGCGTGTTCCCAGAGATCTGTCTGGTGCAGTAGAGCAGTTACCAGCAATCTGGCGCAGGCGTCATGAGGGTAATTCAGACCTGATCGCGTTTTCGTACAGCCTGTGATCAGGTCTGAACTGCACATGCGTCTGCACCGCAATGCGCAGGCGCGTCACATGGAAACACAGAAGATCGCCGCTCAGCGATGGGTTTGTGGGAAGAATCCATTTGCACAGGCGAACGCAAGGAGATTGACAGGAAGAGGGCGTTTGTGGGTGTCAACTGACCATTTTCTGGGAGTGTTTGGAAAAAGACAGGCGTGTCCAAGCGTTTGCAGGGCGGGTGTCGGACGTCAATTCCAGTCCTGAACAGGCTGAAGTGATCACAGCGGCTGAGTAAGTCCTGGGCTGCGCAGAGACTGCACAATATCTGTTTGTACAGCTCTGCTACACATGCGTTTGCACACTTGCACAGCTAAAATACACTCCCCCTGTAGGCGGCGACTATCTGATCGCAGCAGTGCAAAAATCGCCTACTAGCGATCAGGTCTGAATTAACCCATGGCCCTCATTCTGAGTTGTTCGCTCACTAGCTGCTTTTAGCAGCATTGCACACGCTAGGTCGCCGCCCTCTGGGGGTGTATCTTATCTTAGCAGAATTGCGAATGAAAGATCAGCATAATGCGATTAAATTATTCTTAGCAGTTTCTGAGTAGCTCGAGACTTACTCCTACACTGCGATCAGCTCAGGCCGTTTAGTTCCTGGTTTGACGTCACAAACACGCCCTACGTTCGGCCAGCCACTCCCCCGTTTCTCCAGACACTCCCGCGTTTTGTCCTGGCACGCCTGCGTTTTTCCGCACACTCCCAGAAAACGTTCAGTTTCCGCCCAGAAACACCCACTTCCTGTCAATCACACTCCGATCACTTCAGCGATGAAAATTCTTCGTTCGGACGTGAGTAAATCTACTAAGTTTTGTGCTAAAATACTTAGCGCATGCGCGCTGTGTACCATGCACATTTTTGCCTTAATCGCTCCGTTGCGAAAATCGGCAATGAGCGAACTCAGAATGACCCCCTATATTCCCAGAGATCTGCGCATGCACAGTACAGCATTTACTTGTAATCTGGCGCAGGCGTCATGTTCCAGGTCTGAATTACCCCATATTCCCAGAGATCTGCACATGCGCAGTAGAGCATTTACCTATAATGATTTATCTCTTATTAAAATACCCAGTTCAGTGATTTCAACAAATCACCCCAGGGAACAGTGTGGGGTTGTACTACCTACAGTCAGGAACAATGATCTCAGGAAACAGTGCAGCAGTGTACTACCTACAGTCAGGTACAATGATCTCAGGAAACAGTGCAGCAGTGTACTACCTACAGTCAGGTACAATGATCTCAGGGAACAGTGCGGTAGTGTACTACCTACAGTCAGGTACAATGATCTCAGGGAATAGTGCGGCAGTGTACTACCTACAGTCAGGTACAATGATCTCAGGGAACAGTGCGGGGGTGTACTACCTACAGTCAGGTACAATGATCTCAGGGAACAGCGTGGGAGTGTACTACCTACAGTCAGGTACAATGATCTCAGGGAACAGCGCGGGAGTGTACTACCTACAGTCAGGAACAATGATCTCAGGGAACAGTGCGGGAGTGTACTACCTACAGTCAGATACAATGACCTCAGGGAACAGTGTGGGAGTGTACTACCTACAGTCAGGAACAATGATCTCAGGTAACAGTGCGGGAGTGTACTACCTACAGTCAGGAACAATGATCTCAGGGAACAGTGCGGGGGTGTACTACCTACAGTCAGGTACAATGATCTCAGGGAACAGTGCGGGGGTGTACTACCTACAGTCAGGTACAATGATCTCAGGGAACAGCGTGGGAGTGTACTACCTACAGTCAGGTACAATGATCTCAGGGAACAGCGCGGGAGTGTACTACCTACAGTCAGATACAATGATCTCAGGGAACAGTGCGGGAGTGTACTACCTACAGTCAGATACAATGATCTCAGGGAACAGTGTGGGAGTGTACTACCTACAGTCAGGTACAATGATCTCAGGGAACAGTGCGGGGGTGTACTACCTACAGTCAGGTACAATGATCTCAGGGAACAGCGTGGTAGTGTACTACCTACAGTCAGGTACAATGATCTCAGGGAACAGCGCGGGAGTGTACTACCTACAGTCAGATACAATGATCTCAGGGAACAGTGCGGGAGTGTACTACCTACAGTCAGATACAATGATCTCAGGGAACAGTGTGGGAGTGTACTACCTACAGTCAGGAACAATGATCTCAGGGAACAGTGCGGGAGTGTACTACCTACAGTCAGGTACAATGATCTCAGGGAACAGTGCGGGAGTGTACTACCTACAGTCAGGTACAATGATCTCAGGGAACAGTGCGGGAGTGTACTACCTACAGTCAGGTACAATGACCTCAGGGAACAGTGCGGGAGTGTACTACCTACAGTCAGGTACAATGATCTCAGGGAACAGTGCGGGAGTGTACTACCTACAGTCAGGTACAATGACCTCAGGGAACAGTGCGGGAGTGTACTACCTACAGTCAGGTACAATGACCTCAAGGAACAGTGCGGTAGTGTACTACCAACAGTCAGGTACAATGATCTCAGGGAACAGTGCAGGAGTGTACTACCTACAGTCAGGAACAATGATCTCAGGGAACAGTGTGGGAGTGTACTACCTACAGTCAGGAACAATGATCTCAGGGAACAGCGTGGGAGTGTACTACCTACAGTCAGGTACAATGATCTCAGGGAACAGTGTGGGAGTGTACTACCTACAGTCAGGAACAATGATCTCAGGGAACAGTGTGGGAGTGTACTACCTACAGTCAGGAACAATGATCTCAGGGAACAGCGTGGGAGTGTACTACCTACAGTCAGGAACAATGATCTCAGGGAACAGTGTGGGAGTGTACTACCTACAGTCAGGTACAATGATCTCAGGGAATAGTGCGGCAGTGTACTACCTACAGTCAGGTACAATGATCTCAGGGAACAGTGCAGGAGTGTACTACCTACAGTCAGGTACAATGATCTCAGGGAACAGTGTGGGAGTGTACTACCTACAGTCAGGTACAATGATCTCAGGGAACAGCGTGGGAGTGTACTACCTACAGTCAGGTACAATGATCTCAGGGAACAGTGCGGGAGTATACTACCTACAGTCAGGTACAATGATCTCAGGGAACAGTGTGGGAGTGTACTACCTACAGTCAGGTACAATGATCTCAGGGAACAGCGTGGGAGTGTACTACCTACAGTCAGGTACAATGATCTCAGGGAACAGCGTGGGAGTGTACTACCTACAGTCAGGTACAATGATCTCAGGGAACAGTGCGGGAGTATACTACCTACAGTCAGGTACAATGATCTCAGGGAACAGTGTGGGAGTGTACTACCTACAGTCAGGTACAATGATCTCAGGGAACAGTGCAGGAGTGTACTACCTACAGTCAGGTACAATGATCTCAGGGAACAGTGTGGGAGTGTACTACCTACAGTCAGGTACAATGATCTGAGGGAACAGTGCGGGAGTGTACTACCTACAGTCAGGTACAATGATCTCAGGTAACACTGCAGGAGTGTACTACCTACAGTCAGGTACAATGATCTCAGGTAACAGTGCAGAAGGGTACTACCTACAGTCAGATACAATGACCTCAGGGAACAGTGTAGGAGTGTACTACCTACAGTCAGGAACAATGATCTCAGGGAACAGCGTGGGAGTGTACTACCTACAGTCAGGTACAATGATCTCAGGGAACAGTGCGGGAGTATACTACCTACAGTCAGGTACAATGATCTCAGGGAACAGTGCAGGAGTGTACTACCTACAGTCAGGTACAATGATCTCAGGGAACAGTGTGGGAGTGTACTACCTACAGTCAGGTACAATGATCTCAGGGAACAGTGTGGGAGTGTACTACCTACAGTCAGGTACAATGATCTGAGGGAACAGTGTGGGAGTGTACTACGTACAGTCAGGTACAATGATCTCAGGGAACAGTGCAGAAGGGTACTACCTACAGTCAGATACAATGACCTCAGGGAACAGTGTAGGAGTGTACTACCTACAGTCAGGAACAATGATCTCAGGGAACAGCGTGGGAGTGTACTACCTACAGTCAGGTACAATGATCTCAGGGAACAGTGCAGTAGTGTACTACCTACAGTCAGGTACAATGATCTCAGGGAACAGTGCAGCAGTGTACTACCTACAGTCAGGTACAATGATCTGAGGGAACAGTGCGGGAGTGTACTACCTACAGTCAGGTACAATGATCTCAGGGAACAGTGCGGTAGTGTACTACCTACAGTCAGGTACAATGATCTCAGGGAACAGTGCAGGAGTGTACTACCTACAGTCAGGAACAAGGATCTCAGGGAACAGTGTGGGAGTGTACTACCTACAGTCAGGTACAATGATCTCAGGGAACAGTGCGGTAGTGTACTACCTACAGTCAGGTACAATGATCTCAAGGAACAGTGCGGGAGTATACTACCTACAGTCAGGTACAATGATCTCAGGGAACAGTGCGGGAGTGTACTACCTACAGTCAGGTACAATGATCTCAGGGAACAGTGCGGGAGTGTACTACCTACAGTCAGGTACAATGATCTCAGGGAACAGTGCGGGAGTGTACTACCTACAGTCAGGTACAATGATCTCAGGGAACAGTGCAGCAGTGTACTACCTACAGTCAGGTACAATGATCTCAAGGAACAGTGCGGGAGTATACTACCTACAGTCAGGTACAATGATCTCAGGGAACAGTGCGGGAGTGTACTACCTACAGTCAGGTACAATGATCTCAGGGAACAGTGCAGCAGTGTACTACCTACAGTCAGGTACAATGATCTCAGGTAACAGTGCGGGAGTGTACTACCTACAGTCAGGTACAATGATCTCAGGGAACAGTGCAGGAGTGTACTACCTACAGTCAGGTACAATGATCTCAGGGAACAGTGTGGGAGTGTACTACCTACAGTCAGGTACAATGATCTCAGGGAACAGTGTGGGAGTGTACTACCTACAGTCAGGTACAATGATCTCAGGGAACAGTGCGGCAGTGTACTACCTACAGTCAGGTACAATGATCTCAGGGAACAGCGTGGGAGTGTACTACCTACAGTCAGGAACAAGGATCTCAGGGAACAGTGCAGGAGTGTACTACCTACAGTCAGGTACAAGGATCTCAAGGAACAGTGTAGGAGTGTACTACCTACAGTCAGGTACAATGATCTCAGGGAACAGTGCGGTAGTGTACTACCTACAGTCAGGTACAATGATCTCAAGGAACAGTGCGGTAGTGTACTACCTACAGTCAGGTACAATGATCTCAAGGAACAGTGCGGGAGTGTACTACCTACAGTCAGGTACAATGATCTCAGGGAACAGTGTGGGAGTGTACTACCTACAGTCAGGTACAATGATCTCAGGGAACAGTGCGGTAGTGTACTACCTACAGTCAGGTACAATGATCTCAAGGAACAGTGCGGGAGTGTACTACCTACAGTCAGGTACAATGATCTCAGGGAACAGTGCGGGAGTGTACTACCTACAGTCAGGTACAATGATCTCAGGGAACAGCGCGGGAGAGTACTACCTACAGTCAGATCCAATGATCTTAGAAAAGAGTGTGGGAGTGTACTATATACATCCAGGTACAATGAGCTCAGGGAACAGTGCGGGAGTGTACTCCCTACAGTCAGGTACAATGATCTCAGGGAACAGTGTGGGAGTGTACTACCTACAGTCAGGAACAATGATCTCAGGGAACAGTGCGGGAGTGTACTACCTACAGTCAGGAACAAGGATCTCAGGGAACAGTGTGGGAGTGTACTACCTACAGTCAGGTACAATGATCTCAGGGAACAGTGTGGGAGTGTACTACCTACAGTCAGGTACAATGATCTCAGGGAACAGTGTGGGAGTGTACTACCTACAGTCAGGAACAATGATCTCAGGGAACAGTGCGGAAGTGTACTACCTACAGTCAGGAACAAGGATCTCAGGGAACAGTGTGGGAGTGTACTACCTACAGTCAGGTACAATGATCTCAGGGAACAGTGCAGGAGTGTACTACCTACAGTCAGGTACAATGACCTCAGGGAACAGCGTGGGAGTGTACTACCTACAGTCAGATACAATGACCTCAGGGAACAGTGTGGGAGTGTACTACCTACAGTCAGGTACAATGATCTCAGGGAACAGTGCGGGAGTGTACTACCTACAGTCAGATACAATGACCTCAGGGAACAGCGTGGGAGTGTACTACCTACAGTCAGGTACAATGATCTCAAGGAACAGTGCGGGAGTATACTACCTACAGTCAGGTACAATGATCTCAGGGAACAGTGCGGGAGTGTACTACCTACAGTCAGATACAATGACCTCAGGGAACAGTGTGGGAGTGTACTACCTACAGTCAGGAACAATGATCTCAGGGAACAGTGCGGGAGTGTACTACCTACAGTCAGGAACAAGGATCTCAGGGAACAGTGTGGGAGTGTACTACCTACAGTCAGGAACAAGGATCTCAGGGAACAGTGTGGGAGTGTACTACCTACAGTCAGGTACAATGATCTCAGGGAACAGTGCAGGAGTGTACTACCTACAGTCAGGAACAAGGATCTCAGGGAACAGTGTGGGAGTGTACTACCTACAGTCAGGTACAATGATCTCAAGGAACAGTGCGGGAGTATACTACCTACAGTCAGGTACAATGATCTCAGGGAACAGTGCGGGAGTGTACTACCTACAGTCAGGAACAAGGATCTCAGGGAACAGTGTGGGAGTGTACTACCTACAGTCAGGTACAATGATCTCAGGGAACAGTGCAGGAGTGTACTACCTACAGTCAGGAACAAGGATCTCAGGGAACAGTGTGGGAGTGTACTACCTACAGTCAGGTACAATGATCTCAAGGAACAGTGCGGGAGTATACTACCTACAGTCAGGTACAATGATCTCAGGGAACAGTGCGGGAGTATACTACCTACAGTCAGGTACAATGATCTCAGGGAACAGTGCGGTAGTGTACTACCTACAGTCAGGTACAATGATCTCAGGGAACAGTGCAGGAGTGTACTACCTACAGTCAGGTACAATGATCTCAGGTAACACTGCAGGAGTGTACTACCTACAGTCAGGTACAAGGATCTCAAGGAACAGTGTAGGAGTGTACTACCTACAGTCAGGAACAAGGATCTCAGGGAACAGTGTAGGAGTGTACTACCTACAGTCAGGTACAATGATCTCAGGGAACAGTGCGGTAGTGTACTACCTACAGTCAGGTACAATGATCTCAAGGAACAGTGCGGGAGTGTACTACCTACAGTCAGGTACAATGATCTCAGGGAACAGTGTGGGAGTGTACTACCTACAGTCAGGTACAATGATCTCAGGGAACAGTGTGGGAGTGTACTACCTACAGTCAGGTACAATGATCTCAGGGAACAGTGCGGCAGTGTACTACCTACAGTCAGGTACAATGATCTCAGGGAACAGCGTGGGAGTGTACTACCTACAGTCAGGAACAAGGATCTCAGGGAACAGTGCAGGAGTGTACTACCTACAGTCAGGTACAAGGATCTCAAGGAACAGTGTAGGAGTGTACTACCTACAGTCAGGTACAATGATCTCAGGGAACAGTGCGGTAGTGTACTACCTACAGTCAGGTACAATGATCTCAAGGAACAGTGCGGTAGTGTACTACCTACAGTCAGGTACAATGATCTCAAGGAACAGTGCGGGAGTGTACTACCTACAGTCAGGTACAATGATCTCAGGGAACAGTGTGGGAGTGTACTACCTACAGTCAGGTACAATGATCTCAGGGAACAGTGCGGTAGTGTACTACCTACAGTCAGGTACAATGATCTCAAGGAACAGTGCGGGAGTGTACTACCTACAGTCAGGTACAATGATCTCAGGGAACAGTGCGGGAGTGTACTACCTACAGTCAGGTACAATGATCTCAGGGAACAGCGCGGGAGAGTACTACCTACAGTCAGATCCAATGATCTTAGAAAAGAGTGTGGGAGTGTACTATATACATCCAGGTACAATGAGCTCAGGGAACAGTGCGGGAGTGTACTCCCTACAGTCAGGTACAATGATCTCAGGGAACAGTGTGGGAGTGTACTACCTACAGTCAGGAACAATGATCTCAGGGAACAGTGCGGGAGTGTACTACCTACAGTCAGGAACAAGGATCTCAGGGAACAGTGTGGGAGTGTACTACCTACAGTCAGGTACAATGATCTCAGGGAACAGTGTGGGAGTGTACTACCTACAGTCAGGTACAATGATCTCAGGGAACAGTGTGGGAGTGTACTACCTACAGTCAGGAACAATGATCTCAGGGAACAGTGCGGAAGTGTACTACCTACAGTCAGGAACAAGGATCTCAGGGAACAGTGTGGGAGTGTACTACCTACAGTCAGGTACAATGATCTCAGGGAACAGTGCAGGAGTGTACTACCTACAGTCAGGTACAATGATCTCAGGGAACAGTGTGGGAGTGTACTACCTACAGTCAGGAACAATGATCTCAGGGAACAGTGCGGGAGTGTACTACCTACAGTCAGGAACAAGGATCTCAGGGAACAGTGTGGGAGTGTACTACCTACAGTCAGGTACAATGATCTCAGGGAACAGCGTGGGAGTGTACTACCTACAGTCAGGTACAATGATCTCAAGGAACAGTGCGGGAGTGTACTACCTACAGTCAGGTACAATGATCTCAGGGAACAGTGCGGTAGTGTACTACCTACAGTCAGATACAATGACCTCAGGGAACAGTGTGGGAGTGTACTACCTACAGTCAGGAACAATGATCTCAGGGAACAGTGCGGGAGTGTACTACCTACAGTCAGGAACAAGGATCTCAGGGAACAGTGTGGGAGTGTACTACCTACAGTCAGGTACAATGATCTCAGGGAACAGTGTGGGAGTGTACTACCTACAGTCAGGTACAATGCTCTCAGGGAACAGTGTGGGAGTGTACTACCTACAGTCAGGTACAATGATCTCAAGGAACAGTGCGGGAGTATACTACCTACAGTCAGGTACAATGATCTCAGGGAACAGTGCGGGAGTGTACTACCTACAGTCAGGTACAATGATCTCAGGGAACAGTGCAGCAGTGTACTACCTACAGTCAGGTACAATGATCTCAGGGAACAGTGCAGGAGTGTACTACCTACAGTCAGGTACAATGATCTCAGGTAACACTGCAGGAGTGTACTACCTACAGTCAGGTACAAGGATCTCAAGGAACAGTGTAGGAGTGTACTACCTACAGTCAGGAACAAGGATCTCAGGGAACAGTGTAGGAGTGTACTACCTACAGTCAGGTACAATGATCTCAGGGAACAGTGCGGTAGTGTACTACCTACAGTCAGGTACAATGATCTCAGGGAACAGTGCGGTAGTGTACTACCTACAGTCAGGTACAATGATCTCAAGGAACAGTGCGGTAGTGTACTACCTACAGTCAGGTACAATGATCTCAAGGAACAGTGCGGGAGTGTACTACCTACAGTCAGGTACAATGATCTCAGGGAACAGTGTGGGAGTGTACTACCTACAGTCAGGTACAATGATCTCAGGGAACAGTGTGGGAGTGTACTACCTACAGTCAGGTACAATGATCTCAGGGAACAGTGCGGGAGTGTACTACCTACAGTCAGGTACAATGATCTCAGGGAACAGCGTGGGAGTGTACTACCTACAGTCAGGAACAAGGATCTCAGGGAACAGTGCAGGAGTGTACTACCTACAGTCAGGTACAAGGATCTCAAGGAACAGTGTAGGAGTGTACTACCTACAGTCAGGAACAAGGATCTCAGGGAACAGTGCAGGAGTGTACTACCTACAGTCAGGTACAATGATCTCAGGGAACAGTGCGGTAGTGTACTACCTACAGTCAGGTACAATGATCTCAAGGAACAGTGCGGTAGTGTACTACCTACAGTCAGGTACAATGATCTCAAGGAACAGTGCGGGAGTGTACTACCTACAGTCAGGTACAATGATCTCAGGGAACAGTGTGGGAGTGTACTACCTACAGTCAGGTACAATGATCTCAGGGAACAGTGCGGTAGTGTACTACCTACAGTCAGGTACAATGATCTCAAGGAACAGTGCGGGAGTGTACTACCTACAGTCAGGTACAATGATCTCAGGGAACAGTGCGGGAGTGTACTACCTACAGTCAGGTACAATGATCTCAGGGAACAGCGCGGGAGAGTACTACCTACAGTCAGATCCAATGATCTTAGAAAAGAGTGTGGGAGTGTACTATATACATCCAGGTACAATGATCTCAGGGAACAGTGCGGTAGTGTACTACCTACAGTCAGGTACAATGATCTCAAGGAACAGTGCGGGAGTGTACTACCTACAGTCAGGTACAATGATCTCAGGGAACAGTGTGGGAGTGTACTACCTACAGTCAGGAACAATGATCTCAGGGAACAGTGCGGGAGTGTACTACCTACAGTCAGGAACAAGGATCTCAGGGAACAGTGTGGGAGTGTACTACCTACAGTCAGGTACAATGATCTCAGGGAACAGTGTGGGAGTGTACTACCTACAGTCAGGTACAATGATCTCAAGGAACAGTGCGGGAGTGTACTACCTACAGTCAGGTACAATGATCTCAGGGAACAGTGCAGGAGTGTACTACCTACAGTCAGGTACAATGATCTCAAGGAACAGTGTGGGAGTGTACTACCTACAGTCAGGAACAAGGATCTCAGGGAACAGTGCGGTAGTGTACTACCTACAGTCAGGTACAATGATCTCAGGGAACAGTGCAGGAGTGTACTACCTACAGTCAGGTACAATGATCTCAGGGAACAGTGTGGGAGTGTACTACCTACAGTCAGGTACAATGATCTCAAGGAACAGTGCGGTAGTGTACTACCTACAGTCAGGTACAATGATCTCAGGGAACAGTGTGGGAGTGTACTACCTACAGTCAGATACAATGATCTCAGGGAACAGTGCGGTAGTGTACTACCTACAGTCAGGTACAATGATCTCAGGGAACAGTGCAGGAGTGTACTACCTACAGTCAGGTACAATGATCTCAGGGAACAGTGTGGGAGTGTACTACCTACAGTCAGGTACAATGATCTCAAGGAACAGTGCGGTAGTGTACTACCTACAGTCAGGTACAATGATCTCAGGGAACAGTGCAGCAGTGTACTACCTACAGTCAGGTACAATGATCTCAGGGAACAGTGCAGGAGTGTACTACCTACAGTCAGGTACAATGATCTCAGGGAACAGTGCGGCAGTGTACTACCTACAGTCAGGTACAATGATCTCAGGGAACAGTGCGGTAGTGTACTACCTACAGTCAGGTACAATGATCTCAGGTAACACTGCAGGAGTGTACTACCTACAGTCAGGTACAAGGATCTCAAGGAACAGTGTAGGAGTGTACTACCTACAGTCAGGTACAATGATCTCAGGGAACAGTGCGGCAGTGTACTACCTACAGTCAGGTACAATGATCTCAGGGAACAGTGCGGTAGTGTACTACCTACAGTCAGGTACAATGATCTCAGGTAACACTGCAGGAGTGTACTACCTACAGTCAGGTACAATGATCTCAGGGAACAGTGCAGGAGTGTACTACCTACAGTCAGGTACAATGATCTCAGGGAACAGTGCGGCAGTGTACTACCTACAGTCAGGTACAATGATCTCAGGGAACAGTGCGTGGTGTACTACCTACAGTCAGGTACAATGATCTCGGGGAACAGTGCGGTAGTGTACTCCCTACAGTCAGGTACAATGATATCAGGAAACAGTGCAGAAGTGTACTACCTACAGTCAGGTACAATGCTCTCAGGGAACAGTGCGGTAGTGTACTCCCTACAGTCAGGTACAATGATATCAGGAAACAGTGTAGGAGTATACTACCTACAGTCAGGTACAAGGATCTCAGGGAACAGTGCGGGGGTGTACTACCTACAATCATGTACAATGATCTCGGGGAACAGGGGAACAGTCTGGAAGTGTACTACCTACAGTCAGATACAATGATCTCAGGTAACAGTGCAGAAGTGTACTCCCTACAGTCAGGTACAATGATCTCAGGAAACAGTGCGGCAGTGTACTACCTACAGTCAGGTACAATGCTCTCAGGAAACAGTGCAGGAGTGTACTACCTACAGTCAGGTACAATAATCTCAGGGAACAGTGTGGTAGTGTACTCCCTACAGTCAGGTACAAATGATCTCAGGGAACAGTGCGGTAGTGTACTACCTACAGTCAGGTAAAATGATCTCAGGGAACAGTGCAGGAGTGTACTACCTACAGTCAGGTACAATGCTCTCAGAAAACACTGCGGAAGTGTACTACCTACAGTCAGGTACAATGATCTGAGGGAACAGTGCAGGAGTGTAGCCTACAGTCAGGTACAATGATCTCAGGGAACAGTGCGGTAGTGTACTACCTACAGTCAAGTACAATGCTCTCAGGGAACAGTGCGGAGGTGTACTACCTACAGTCAGGTACAATGATATCAGGAAACAGTGTAGGAGTGTACTACCTACAGTCAGGTACAATGATCTCAGGAAACAGTGCAGCAGTGTACTACCTACAGTCAGGTACAATGATCTCAGGTAACAGTGAGGTAGTGTACTACCTACAGTCAGGTACAATGATCTCAAGGAACAGTGCGGGAGTGTACTACCTACAGTCATGTACAATGCTCTCAGGGAACAGTGCGGTAGTGTACTCCCTACAGTCAGGTACAATGATATCAGGAAACAGTGTAGGATTGTACTACCTACAGTCAGGTACAATGATCTCAGGAAACAGTGCAGCAGTATACTACCTACAGTCAGGTACAATGATCTCAGGGAACAGTGTGGCAGTGTACTACCTACAATCATGTACAATGATCTCGGGGAACAGTCTGCAAGTGTACTACCTACAGTCAGATACAATGATCTCAGGTAACAGTGCAGTAGTGTACTCCCTACAGTCAGGTACAATGCTCTCAGGAAACAGTGCAGAAGTGTACTCCCTACAGTCAGATACAATGATCTCAGGTAACAGTGCAGTAGTGTACTCCCTACAGTCAGGTACAATAATCTCAGGGAAAAGTGTGGTAGTGTACTACCTACAGTCAGGTACAAATGATCTCAGGGAACAGTGCGGGAGTGTACTACCTACAGTCAGGTACAATAATCTCAGGGAACAGTGCGGTAGTGTACTACCTACAGTCGGGTAAAATGATCTCAGGGAACAGCGTGGGAGTGTACTCCCTACAGTCAGGTACAATGCTCTCAGGAAACAGTGCGGGAGTGTACTACCTACAGTCAGGTACAATAATCTCAGGGAACAGTGCGGGAGTGTACTACCTACAGTCAGGTAGAATAATCTCAGGGAACAGTGTGGTAGTGTACTACCTACAGTCAGGTACAATGCTCTCAGGAAACAGTGCGGGAGTGTACTACCTACAGTCAGGTACAATGATCTCAGGGAACAGTGCGGGAGTGTACTACCTACAGTCAGGTACAATGATCTCAGGGAACAGTGCGGGAGTGTACTACCTACAGTCAGGTACAATGATCTCAGGGAACAGTGCGGGAGTGTACTACCTACAGTCAGGTACAATGATCTCAGGA
The DNA here is from genome assembly GCF_028390025.1 of Pseudophryne corroboree. Lineage (NCBI taxonomy): Eukaryota > Metazoa > Chordata > Amphibia > Anura > Myobatrachidae > Pseudophryne > Pseudophryne corroboree. The sequence goes on from NC_086450.1 coordinate 497,663,088, forward strand.
AACACTGCAGAAGTGTACTACCTACAGTCAGGTACAATGATCTCAGGAAACAGTGTGGAAGTGTACTACCTACAGTCAGGTACAATGATCTCAGGGAACAGTGCGGCAGTGTACTACCTACAGTCAGGTACAATGATCTCAGGGAACAGTGCGGCAGTGTACTACCTACAGTCAGGTACAATGATCTCAGGGAACAGTGCGCGGGTGTACTACCTACAGTCGGGTAAAATGATCTCAGGGAACAGCGTGGGAGTGTACTCCCTACAGTCAGGTACAATGCTCTCAGGAAACAGTGCAGAAGTGTACTACCTACAGTCAGGTAGAATAATCTCAGGGAACAGTGTGGTAGTGTACTACCTACAGTCAGGTACAATGCTCTCAGGAAACAGTGCGGGAGTGTACTACCTACAGTCAGGTACAATGATCTCAGGGAACAGTGCGGGAGTGTACTACCTACAGTCAGGTACAATGATCTCAGGGAACAGTGCGGGAGTGTACTACCTACAGTCAGGTACAATGATCTCAGGGAACAGTGCGGGAGTGTACTACCTACAGTCAGGTACAATGATCTCAGGAAACACTGCAGAAGTGTACTACCTACAGTCAGGTACAATGATCTCAGGAAACAGTGTGGAAGTGTACTACCTACAGTCAGGTACAATGATCTCAGGGAACAGTGCGGCAGTGTACTACCTACAGTCAGGTACAATGATCTCAGGGAACAGTGCGGCAGTGTACTACCTACAGTCAGGTACAATGATCTCAGGGAACAGTGCGCGGGTGTACTACCTACAGTCAGATAAAATGATCCATATTGAAATGTGACAGTTACTCTCTAACCTAGATGATGCCTTATGATCTGATGGATCTGTATTAACATTTCATTTCAAATCTCTTAGACTTTGAAGTTTCAGTCGGAGCCGTATCAGTACACGGAGATCAACCTGAAAGCAAATGATACAGACATTTGTCTACATGTATCAGAAGAGGACAGAGAAGCGGCAGTATGGGAGGCACAGCTGACAAAAGGTACCATTTAATGTAACCAGTGTTGGCTGATCTGTTATGCTATCACATAATTAACAACCAACACGTCATGTTTTCAAGATTTCTATCTGTGGAAGGGGGCATTACTTTGTGGGGCATATTATGTTGCAGGGGGCATTTCTGTGTGGGGCATAATATGGTGCAGGGGGCATATTATGGTGCAGGGGGCATTACTGTGTGAGGCATAATATGGTGGCATTTTTTTCTTTTCTGTAAGGTAGTCTTTTCTTGCAAGGCCATGCCCATTTTAGTGAGGTCACTCCCACATTAGCGAGACCACGCCCCCACTCTGGGAGGCACACATGCCTTTGACTGTGCAAGCCCTGGGCCCTACACGCTATAACACTGCTTGTGATTTTGGACATGCCCCCATTGGTGTACATTGCAGGCACCATCAACACTTGCCTCTCTGAACATGGCCTCTGCATCACTCAGAATCAGGCCCATAATGGGGAGCTGTAACCCAGGGTCGTAACTTGAAGTTTGTGGGCCCAATAACAAAATCTTGACAGGCCCCAGACCATGTCATTATAATGCCCCTTAGGGGAGCAAGAGAGAGAGACAAAGAGGGTGAAAGAGGGAGAGAGAGAAAGAGAGGAGCGAGTAGAGAGTTTCATGGAAACAGAGGAAATAAGAGAAAAAGAGAGGAGTGAAAAATAGGGTGTCAGGGCGAAAGAGAGAAAGGGATGAGAGGGGCGAGAGAGAGAGAGCATCAGTGAGAGAGGGTGTCGGAGAGAGAGAAAGTGTATCAGAGAGGGAAGGGGAGGAGCAAGATGAGGGGAAGCAAAGAGAGGGGGGCAAGTGAGAGTAAGAGAGAGTGTCGGGGAGAGACAGAGATGAAGAAAGAGAACTGTCATGATCCTGACTGTAGTTCTCATATTTGGTGACTTACTGTACCTCTGCCATCTGTCCAAATCTCAGTATCATAGCGCTCATGTCTACAAGTCATCTACAGTAGCCGACCCAGCTTCTGCTGGTGGGGGAGTTAAAAAGGCTTCTCAAAAAGAGACTCAAATTTATTACTGGGGTCCTGTGATTAAAAGATCCTATCCTAAGTTGGGTGTCCAGAAAAGAATGTTCAAACCATTTAAAGTCACAAAGGCATCTGTCTCCGCAGCCCAAGGAGGGGCGTCTGTCTCCGCAGCCCAAGGAGGGGCGTCTGTCTCCGCAGCCCAAGGAGGGGCGTCTGTCTCCGCAGCCCAAGGAGGGGCGTCTGTCTCCGCAGCCCAAGAAGAGGCATCTGTCTCTGCAGCCCAAGGAGGGGCGTCTGTCTCCGCAGCCCAAGAAGGGGCGTCTGTCTCTGCAGCCCAAGGAGGGGCGTCTGTCTCCGCAGCCCAAGGAGGGGCGTCTGTCTCCGCAGCCCAAGGAGGGGCGTCTGTCTCTGCAGCCCAAGGAGGGGCGTTTGTCTCCGCAGCCCAAGGAGGGGCGTCTGTCTCTGCAGCCCAAGGAGGAGCGTCTGTCTCCGCAGCCCAAGGAGGGGCATCTGTCTCCGCAGCCCAAGGAGGGGCGTCTGTCTCCGCAGCCCAAGAAGAGGCGTCTGTCTCTGCAGCCCAAGGAGGGGCGTCTGTCTCCGCAGCCCAAGAAGGGGCGTCTGTCTCTGCAGCCCAAGGAGGGGCGTCTGTCTCCGCAGCCCAAGGAGGGGCGTCTGTCTCCGCAGCCCAAGGAGGGGCGTCTGTCTCCGCAGCCCAAGAAGAGGCGTCTGTCTCTGCAGCCCAAGGAGGGGCGTCTGTCTCTGCAGCCCAAGAAGGGGCGTCTGTCTCTGCAGCCCAAGGAGGGGCGTCTGTCTCCGCAGCCCAAGGAGGGGCGTCTGTCTCCGCAGCCCAAGAAGGGGCTTCTGTCTCCGCAGCCCAAGGAGGGGCGTCTGTCTCCACAGCCCAAGGAGGGGCGTCTGTCTCCGCAGCCCAAGAAGGGGCGTCTGTCTCTGCAGCCCAAGGAGGGGCGTCTGTCTCCGCAGCCCAAGGAGGGGCGTCTGTCTCCGCAGCCCAAGGAGGGGCGTCTGTCTCCGCAGCCCAAGGAGGGGCGTCTGTCTCCGCTGCCCAAGGAGGGGCGTCTGTCTCCGCAGCCCAAGGAGGGGCGCCTGTCTCCGCAGCCCAAGGAGGGGCGTCTGTCTCTGCAGCCCAAGGAGGGGCGTCTGTCTCTGCAGCCCAAGGAGGGGCGTCTGTCTCTGCAGCCCAAGGAGGGGCATCTGTCTCTGCAGCCCAAGAAGAGGCGTCTGTCTCTGCAGCCCAAGGAGGGGCGTCTGTCTCCGCAGCCCAAGGAGGGGCATCTGTCTCCGCAGCCCAAGGAGGGGCATCTGTCTCTGCAGCCCAAGGAGGGGCATCTGTCTCTGCAGCCCAAGGAGGGGCGTCTGTCTCCGCAGCCCAAGGAGGGGTATCTAATGTTCAAGCTCTAGTAGGGTCATATGAGTCTTCTGAAAAAGGAGTTTCTGATCTGTCAACCCCAGGAGGGGTGCTGGAAATAACAATCCTGAGAGAGGTGTCTGATTCGTTAACCCCAGGAGGGGTCACCAGAGTTTCAGCCCCAAGGGAAGTATCCAGAGCTTCATTCCCTGATGGAAGTCTTTGTGCTACAGATGCAGTTATGAACTCCTGTTTGCCATCTTCAGAGAGCACCACCATGTTGGCATCCAGCATGGTTCAAGTCCAGGATGGGCCATTTGAACACTTGGATTCTACTCACTCTGGTTCCAGACGGAATCTGTCTCCTCCGATTCCAGCCGGTTCAAGTTCGTCCGGACTCAATTTGGTCTTGTCCATGTGTCCGGTTCAGTCTCTCCTGGTTCCAGCCGGTCCAGCAATACGCCAGGTCCAGTCTGGTCAGTCCATCCCAGTTCCAGCCGGTCCAGCAATACTCCAGGCCCAGCCTGGTCAGTCCGTCTCAGTTCCATCTGGTCCAGCAATACTCCATGCCCAGCCTGGTCATTCCGTCCCTTTTCCATCCGGTCCAGCAATATTCCAGGTTCAGCCTGGTCAGACTGACCAAGTTCCAGCTGGTCCAGCAATACTCCAGGACCAGCCTGGTCAGTCTCCTTTGGTTCCAGCCAATTCAAGTATCCTCGGATCCAATCCGGTCCTACTCGTCCATCCAAAGACTTCTCCAGTTTCAGCCACTCCAAGTAAAATTATTCACTCAGTAACTGTTGAGGACTTTAGTGTTTCAGAGCTGGACACCAATTTGAGTACAGCTTTCTCAGCTTTGTCCCTAAGCTTTTCTGAGCAACCTATTGTTCCATCTGCTGATTTGGATAAAGTACTTCAAGCTAATGTTGCTGAGAGGGATACTGATGTTGCTTCCTCAATCCAGTCACAAGAGTCGTTTGCCTCAGTCGCAGATGCGAGTGTCACAGCTTCAGGGAGAATTACTAGTGTTTCCATCCAGAAGGACATTTCAAGTGATTTCTCAGTTGAGTATTTCAGTCAGACAACTTCAGAAAGAATATTTTTTCATCAGTCTGATGTTCCTCAAACTAACTCCAATCCAGCTTCTGAGAGTGTGTCATCATTTTCAGCCTCTAAGCTTTTGTCCAGTGCTTTAGCAGCTATTTACTTTGATGGAGATTTATTGCAATATGCCGCTCTAGTTGATCGATTTCTCTCTCTGATTGAGTCAGATCCTTCGGGTGCAGTAATTTCCAACGTTATTCGATATCTGTTCCTGGCAATCAGAGGAAAAGCTTTGGAGTAGGCTAACACACCTTTTGAGAGTAATGATCCTGTGCTCCATGATTTACATACTTTTAGTAATGCTGTGGCTAATGAATTTAGTCCTAAACCTTTGGAATCTGACTCAGTTAAAAAATCATGCTCCAAAAAGAATTCAAGTTCTTCTTCATTCAAACTACAACAGTCTGATACAAAAGGAAGTTTGTGCTGTCCTACCAAGGATAATCCAAGTATCTCCTCCCCTAAGAATCTGGTCATTAAAACTGGTCATCTAGCAGTCACTCCTAGCCCGATACTAAGTTCTCCGGTAAAGAATTTAAACCTCCAGTGCACTTCTCTGTCATCTGCAAACTGTGTCTCTAAGAGAGTTTCATATCTTCCATTGGACTTGGACTCATACTCTGAATTTGATCCAGTTTATGATGCTACTCCTTTCCTGGGAGGTGCTGTGTTTTCTAAGGAAGTTTTTTCTTTACAGGAATTCCACTCTCCCTACTTAAATTCAGATGTTCCTGTAAGAAGGAGATGCACAGACGAAGGTCCTAAGTTCTTCTGTATGCATTTTTGCAGGTTCCCCTAAGATTCAAGATGGGTGTCCGGAGTCCACCCTTGAAGAGGGGGGTACTGTCAGGATCCTGACTGTAGTTCTCATATTTGGTGACTTACCTCTGCCATCTGTCCTGGATCCTGCGACTTTTCTGCTCACTGGGATAAACAGCTTGCCAGTACCATCAGTTTCCTGAGTTCTGAGTTCTCTGCCTGGAAGTTAAGCGTTAATGAGCTCCACCTGTGGTGATTAACCTTCTGTGTGAATCTGAATTCAGCAGGTCTCTCTAGGCTGTGCCTACACAGCAATCATTGTTGTCATTATACTATATGCCTCTCTGACTCCAGTGGTCACCAGATACATTTTCCACTGTGCTCAGCAATATGGAGTATAGGCCTAAAAGCCAGCATCCTCTGTTCATTTGTAGAAGTTCAGGCTTCAGTGTTTTTTTAGCCTGCTAGGCCTCACTCTACATCAGAGCCTAATCTGGAGTACTGACGTGACAGAGTCTGATCACCTGATCTGGAGCTATCCAATCCTGTGCCAGCCTGAGACTCTCAATCACCTGACTCTGCTCACCAATCACCAAGGACCAGGAAGTATAAGTCAAGAGACTTTTACCTTGGTTTCTGTAAAACTCTGCTCTCTTGCTACCCAGTCTGGATTACAGTTGTGTTACCAGTTATATCCAGTATCAGTCTCATCTCAAAGACACAGCTGCAGTATTCTTCAGTCTCGTCTTAAATCCACAGCCGCAGTATTCTTCAGTCTCGTCTTAAAACCACAGCCGCAGTATTCTTTAGTCTCGTTTTAATGACACAGCCACAGTCTTCAGTTCATCTTCAGCCTCGTCTTAAAGTCACAGCCACAGTCATTGTTCTACATACAGTTGCATTTCCAGTTATACCAGTACCCTGCCCGGTTCACAGTGCAGTTCTCAGTCTCACCGGTAACCAGTTCGGTTCAACATCTTCAGCTCTCCTCCCAGTTCTGCGCAACTCCAGAGAACCTATTTCATAGTAACCTTGAGTATACAAACACATACTCCTGTGACAGTATATCTAGTATGTTCTCACCAATACATTCACCATCCTGCTATCAACAGCATGTTCCTGGTGATCCAGTGGTCAGGATACGGCTGCCTCTGCCGATGCCCAGGTTCGACCCTCGGTCAGGAATTGCTCCTTACTATTTACATTCACTGATTCCCACAGACCAGCCAAATATACACATAGTCCTCCAGTTACCGGCACGGACTTCACATACACGCCGAGTTCACAAAAACCACAGTCATGACAAAAACGAAAGAGAGGGTGTCAGGGAGAAAGAGAGAGTGTGTCAGGGGAGAGTCAGGGGGAGAGGGAGAGATAGATAGTATCAGGGAGAGAGAGAGACAGTGTCAAGGAGACAGAGAGAGACAGTGTCAGGCAGAGAGATAGAGAGAGACAGTGTCAGGTAGAGATAGAGAGAGAGAGACAGTGTAAGGGAGACAGAGAGAGTGTCAGGGAGAGAGAGAGACATGTCAGAGAGAGTGTGTAAGGGAGAGAAAGACAGTGTCAGGGAGGGAGAGAGACAGTGTCAGGGAGGGCGAGAGACAGACAGTGTCAGAGAACGAGAGAGTATATCAGGAAGAGAGTGAGGGATAGAAATAGTCAGGGAGAGAGAAAGAGAGAGGGGAGCAAGAGGGAGGGGGAGTGGGCACTACCTGACTCCAGCAGAGGTCTCTGGTGGGGGCAGGTAATTCCCAACATTAGGCCCCACCCGCTAAAAACCCATGAGTGGCGGGACTCAGAGCCGACCAGGTAGCCCCCACTTGCTGTATCCTCTGTGCAGAGGTTTATGATATTAGCATATCAGCGGCACCCATTCTTAGCCGGGGTGAATAGGAGTGAAATATGTTTTTAAGGGTACTTCTTACTATGCTATTTGTGCATTTTAACTGATTTACTGTTTAATTCACAAGTCATTTAACTGGAACCTCAACAATGCTGCAGAGAAAATTGTCTGCATAGTGCAATACATTGCTAGGTTATGATTCATGTAATTCTGAGGTGATGTTCTGTAGTGTTTATGTATTTTCTAAATTTTTTATTTTGTAGGAGATATACGAGAATGGACAGGGCAAATGGCTGAGCCTAATCAGAAAGGTATGTAATATGTTGTGGTATATTGTAATAAAGGTCCGTTCCCTTAGGTGAGCATGCACTAAGTATTTCATGGATGTTCCTGGCTTGTGCCTGATCTGACATTCCCTTATGTGCGCATTCACTACGCGTTTCATAGATGCTCCTGGCTTGTGCCTGATCTGACATTCCCTTATGTGCTCATTCACTACGCGTTTCATAGATGCTCCTGGCTTGTGTCTGATCTGACATTCCCTTAGGTGCTCATTCACTACGCGTTTCATAGATGCTCCTGGCTTGTGCCTGATCTGACATTCCCTTATGTGCTCATTCACTACGCGTTTCATAGATGCTCCTGGCTTGTGCCTGATCTGACATTCCCTTATGTGCTCATTCACTACGCGTTTCATAGATGCTCCTGGCTTGTGTCTGATCTGACATTCCTTTAGGTTCTCTTTCACTACGCGTTTCATAGATGCTCCTGGCTTGTGTCTGATCTGACATTCCCTTATGTGCTCATTCACTACGCGTTTCATAGATGCTCCTGGCTTGTGCCTGATCGGACATTACTTTAGGTGCTCATTCACTATGCGTTTCATAGATGCTCCTGGCTTGTGTCTGATCTGACATTCCCTTATGTGCTCATTCACTACGCATTTCATAGATGCTCCTGGCTTGTGTCTGATCTGACATTCCCTTAGGTGCTCATTCACTACGCGTTTCATAGATGCTCCTGGCTTGTGTCTGATCTGACATTCCCTTAGGTGCTCATTCACTACGCGTTTCATAGATGCTCCTGGCTTGTGTCTGATCTAACATTCCCTTAGGTGCTCCTACGCGTTTCATAGATGCTCCTGGCTTGTGTCTGATCTGACATTCCCTTAGGTGCGCCTACGCGTTTCATATATGCTCCTGGCTTGTGCCTAATCTGACAGTCCCTTAGGTGCTCGTGCTCTATGTGTTTTATAAATGATCCTTGCTTGTGAGAAGCTCATATGCGTCAACAATGGCTAGGAGCCATTACCTGCATTACAGTACCCTAGTTCCCTGAGCATCAGATTGCTCACTAACTGTATACCATTCTTTGATATTCAGTAAGACAATTTGGGAAGTTTTAGAGGGCAGAGCTCTAATTAGGATGATCCCTACTTTTTTACCTTTTTTTCATCAGTTCTATAAATCCCCAAAATTTCCACTCTCTGGAATATTGAATACTGTCTAACTGGGGGAAACAAGGAGGGGGCGGCACACCGGACTGCCCAGCTAGCAATTCTTGAAAAATACAGCAGGCAGATGGCCTGGTCCGTCCATGTGAATGCCTGGCTGGTCAGCTCCGCCTCTCGTTCTGTTAGACTGATATGCTTAGATGGGTGCTTGCCATGAGACCACACCCCTGTGACTTGTGCCACTCCCCCATGAAGCATGGCTAGGCCCCCTTTCCCAAGAGCAAGTGCACAACTGGGATTCCAGGACTGAAGTATAGCACCAGTCCATCCCTGAAGGCATATAAGAACCACTTGACCCATCTATTCTGCCCTTTTTTAAACTTTAGGTAACCTCAACCCTATTTGAGCATTAGTTATTTGTAAGGATATCCTTATGTCTATCCCATGCATGTTTAAATTGCTTACTGTCTTAGCCTCTGCCACCTCTGATGGGAGGCTATTCCACTTATCCACTACCCTTTCTGTGAAGTAATTTTTCCTAAACTTTCCACTGAACCTCCCTCCCTCCAGTCTCAGAACACATCCTCGTGTTTTAATAATTCTCTTCCTTTGAAGAATGTTTCCCTCCTGTACCTTGTTAAAACCCTTGATATATTTGAAAGTATCTATCATGTCCCCTGTGGACAGAGACCACCCCAACCCACATGGCTGATGGTGGCCCCAGTACTGAAGGGGTTAAACCCTGTGCTGTGGTGCCATTTTTAAACTGAACAATAGATGCTATGCGCCAAATTAAAAAGGTATACTCAGCGCTAGGAGCCATGTTTATACTGTAACGGTGATAGGCGCTGAGTGTTTAAAAAAAATTATATTTAAATGTCTTTGATGTGCTGTGGCCCCAGACACTCTCTCAGACGACCGCGTCTATGCTGTATGTTAATGCCCGAGGTGTTGTACTGGGGACGAGGGGAAGTGCAGCCGGGAGTCTATACTGCTTGACGGTCACTGGATCCTAGGTTCTCACCAACATATATGTCTGATATCCTGCACCATTTGTGAGTATTAAATCTAATAATGCATCTTTGCAAGTGGGATCCTTCACTAATTGCTTGAGAGATGCTCCCTAAGGAATTTAGAAATGTGCAACTTGTAGTTGAACTTGCAAAAGACCCCTCCAAATTTACATCAGGTAGATTATAGTCTCCCATGATTATGACCTCTTCCTTTAAAGCCATTTTAGTGATGTCCCACAATAGGTTCCTGCCCAGTTCCTGACCCTGGCCTGGTGGTCTATGGATCACCCCAGTGTGCATAGTGTCCTACCCCCCTATTTCTATGGTCACCCAAAAGCCCTCGGTTTTTTCTTCAATAGTTTGTATTAAAATAGCGCTTATGCTTTTTTTCAAATACATTGCTACCCCTCCTCCTATTCTTCCCATTTTGTCCTTCCTAAATAAAGTTTATCCCGGTATAGCTATGTCCCAGTCATGATTCTCATTGCTCCATGACTCTGTAATAGCCACAATATCTAGATCATCCCTTGTCATTATCGCAATTACCTCTAGAATTTTGTCACCTAAGCTCCTAGCATTTGCACACATAGCTTTAAGAAATTTGCTTGTGCATCTGTTATTCCTTGCCATGTTCAGACAGTACTTAACAAAATGTCAAGTTTAAAGTTGAAGTGGCCTGTTTGGTGATGTTGTTCAATGTTTGGTCAGCTATTTATTTGTTTTTTTTTTCATTCAGAAATCAGACTTTATCCTTTACAACACAGCTGCCCCTAATTTAAGTTAAAGATATAGTACAGGCATGTCCGAACTGTGGCCCTCCAGCTGTTGTGAAACTACATATCCCAGCATGCCCTGACACAGTTTTGCTGTCAGAGAACGCTAAAGCTGTGTCAGGGCATGCTGGGATGTGCTGTTTCTCAACAGCTGGAGAGCCGCAGTTTGGACATGCCTGATATAGTAGTTCTGATTAAGACAGGCTACACCTGACCACAAATGGCCAAATAGTCAAAAGTGTTTGAGCAAACACCAGGCGCCATGCAACAATTAACTAAGATTCACTGAACAACTTCCCCACACAGGTAATACCAATTTCAAGCAAGTCATTACTTTGAAAACTTTAACACATACATGATTTTGCATGAGAGAAATGTAGGTTGAAATTTGTAGCGTGCAGAATGGAAATGACTTAGTTTAAAAACACAAATAGTATGCATGAGATGCAGAGTAGATTTTACAGCATGAGAAATTATTTATATACTTTTGTGGCTTTAACGCAGTCCACCTGTAGTAGTGTTGGTTTGTAGTATGTTTAGCTTCTGTTTACCATTGGTTTAATGCCGCTATAATGCCAATAGTGATTTTAAATACACTTTAGATACACATTTAAAATACTAACAGTGCAACAGGCCAATAAAAAGCCAGAAATATCTGACCGTATGTAATATGTATGTGTTTATGTAATTACAGGAAATTCTCTATCTATGGGGCCATTTGTGGATAAACATCGAGAAGTTCTCATCCGTGAGGTGCCCCTGGTGGAGCCAGTCCTAGATGGTCTCAAAAGTGAGAAGCTTCTGACAGATGAGCAATATGACTTTGTGCGCAGCAGAACGACCTCCCAGGACAAGATGAGAGCTCTCTATGACTTTATCAGGTCTTGGGGTGACGGTGACAAGAGCAAGTTATACAACATTCTGAAGGACACAAATAAGCCTCTCGTCAGGAGGCTGGAACAAGAAGATGGGTCAATCTGCTGATAACATCTAGAGATATTGTATAGAGGCACTAGATAGGAAGGAATCAATACTCAGGAATTTTACTGTCTTTTTACAAGTTATTTTAAGTCACATTCAACATCCGTTTCAATGTTTACATTTATAATAATAAATCTAGTGTATCTGCATTGTGACCCCAGATGCTGAAGTCATACTCCTGTAGTCGGGGGGCTACAGCAGTAATGGAATAGGCAGCATGGGCTGTAGGCGCTCTAAAAAAGCAGGCTCCTGACTTTAAATCCTGCGGCTTATGTCCTGGCTCAGCGGGGTCAGATTGAAATAACAAAGCCCCCGGCCACCGAGTGCGGACCTGTAAAGGGAAGGATAACTGGCTTACCGAGGCAGAGATCCTGTTCCTGTGGCTGCTGGGGGGGTCCGCTCATGTAATCACACTGGTGTGTGTGGACACACCACTTCCCTGCCTGTGGACGGTGCTTCCGCCCTCTCCCCCCTGGTCTCCCGCTACCTTCCACTTAGTGCTCCTGCAGTGTAAAGTATCGTGGATCTCTGCATATGTGAAATATAAGGTGCTTAGAAGTCTATCTGCTTGCTCTGCTATATATTTATAAGTCAGTACCGAAGCCCCCTCTAGTGGTGAATATATAGAATACTATTAACTATGGGGAAAACTCAGCAGTCTGCGGCTGCGGACAAGCTGGATAAATTCATCAGAAACCCACCTGCACAAAATAAGAGAGCGGAGGACTCTCGAGGCGGCTCCCCTCCCACTTCCCCAGCTACAAATACCAGCTCCGGTCCCCCTGAGGCTTCAGAGGATGCGATCTAAAGAGTTCTGGATGCAGTCACTGCCAGTGAAAACAGACTGGCTGAGAAAATAGAGGGTGGGGGAGGCGGAGACCCGCATTTCTACCGTTGAAGATACTATGGCTCTGCTTGGCTGACCCACAACTACTCTCGAATCACAGATGACGGAGGTGCAGAAAAAGTTAACCGATATGGAGGGACGTCTGAGGAGAAATAACATCTGATTTGTGGGCCTGCCTGAAAAGGAATAAGGTAACGCACCTGAACAATTTCTGGAGCAGTGGCTTAAAGATTTTTTCGGGACAGATGCTTTTAACCTCCTAATCGCTGAGGGGTGTACCTCCCTCATGACAATGAACAATTCAAAACAACTTATACTATAAAATAATGACACAGAGACATGTATTTTGGCAGAAAGTTGTTAGCTATTTATTATTCATCTAATACCTAGAAAAAACCTGTAATAGAATGATATTAATTTGTATATTTAAGATAAAGTGTATGGTTGCCAGAAAAAAGAACGGCTGAAATCCAATGACAAAAACCCCAAGCTAATTAAATCTAAACCAATCATAATCACACAACATAGGTATCCACTGAGACCTTCTACCTTGACTACTCACCCTGAAGGGTGATGACGCTGCCCCCTGAAGGGTGGTCCAGCAGATAAAACAGTCAATGAAGGTGAGTGCACCTAAACAGCACCAAACCGACTAAAAACTGTGACTAACAACTAAAACACGATAACCTGCTGCTCTTTTCCGCCAACAGCGAAAGGCTCTTCTTATAGAGGCTTCACACCGCCACCATACCCACAACCTAAAGAACCCAAAACTGAAAAAAGATCCTCCAGGAAAAGCACCAATCCTTCCTCCGACAAGTGCACACCATCTGCCCGAAAAAGGTAATCATAACGATACGTGATCCTATCATGGCGAATCACTGCACCACCGTGAGCTAACACCCACTTCGCCACTGCCGAATTCACCTTTTTTCTGGCCTCATCAATAGGGCGACCATCTGGCACTCCACGCCAACACAACCTCGGAACAATAAACGAAAATACCAATGCACAGTGAGGCCAAGCTACGGCAATACTAGCCAAATCCTTTCCATGGAACATCTCAAATCTAACGATGTCCTCTTACCCAAATCATTGCCACCCAAGTGCACCAACAAAACCCCAGGGACACCATGCACCCAAGCCAGAGCTAATAACCTACCCTTAAGGTCCTGCCACAACATTCTGCACCAACCGAGCCAACGAACACAACAAGCCCGTGGAAAAAACTGCACCCCCTTAGAGGCCATAAACCTGGCTGCCCAGTAAACATAGGAGTGACCAACTACCCACACTGTAATCTCATCCTCTACCCAACCTAAAATGATAGAAAGGAAATAAAAGTATGTTAGTAAATTCACTCCAAATGAATTGATGCATAAAATAAACCTGAAGGATCTGCCAAAAAGAAAATACATTTCTTGCGTACCACGGCCTAACCGTGCAAACAAGCTTCAAGCCAATCGAGGCAAACATAAAGACACAATGAGAGAGGAATAAAATAAAACTTAAAAGAAAAAGAAAAATCTTATTGTTCCTGGAAGGAGAGGGGTGGGAGGTTGAGGTGGGGGCAACACAGAAAAAACTCAGCTGGAGGTGAAACTTAAACTTGCTGGGGGACTTTCAATTGGGATCCAATTAGCCGAATTAAAGAGAATAAACCGAATTCAGTCCGTCAGGTCAGGCAAAAAAGTGAAAAAGAACTCCAAACTCCCACTGCCATCAGCGGCGAGTAGGTAATCCATGAGTAGGATAAAAAGGGGATAACAAACAGAGACATGCTGTACATTGAAGTACTCAACAAGTTAAACAATCAACTCGTTAACGAATGCTAAACAAAGAACTCCGGGCGAATATACCGTTTGTAGCTGGAAGATTTCCAACGCCCCAACAACTGGATCTCCCTAACGGAAAACCTTGCTGATGTGGGTGACATAGCCGCTCCAATCCGAAATGAATGCGTACCAAAAGCTATGGGTGACAGGCCCATGCTGGCCAGACAGCGACTTAACATCCAGCGAAATTGGTATTTCGTCAATGGCAACCCATCATAATGCAGCAGCCAGGACCAACTCAAGTAGGGCCGAACTGCCTAATAGAGAGCCGCCAAAATCACCAGGCAAATGTGATCATCCAAAGACGAGACCAAAGTAACCCATCAACCTCTACCTAACTGGTCCGTCTTAGATCGACGCAGTCTACACAGCAAGGACCTCTCACCCACAACCACATCCTCTTGGAGCATTGGCGAATCTTTCCATTTAGCCTCCAAATCCGAAATGCAAAAAGCCCCATGATAGGCCATGGAGAAAGGCAGTTCGAATAACAACGCCTCAAAAAATGAAGAAGCTACTTCGGCGACACCTCCGATGATTGCTGGCAGAAGAGCCACATCAATCGGTCATCTCCTATCAGGCGGCATTGGCGCCAGCCATGCCTCACCTTTAAGAGCCTTCGCAAGGAGGAAGCTCTTTGTAACGTCAGGGAGACCCTTCAGTTTAGCGAAAAATGAAATCCCCACCAGGTACCGTGACACAACCGCTCTAGACCTACCAGTGACAAAGAGTTGCCAAATAAAAGAAAGCATCAGCCGATGCCCACTCTTACCTCCGTGTCCCCGTCCGCGGGCAAACTCTTCCCTTTCACTCCAAGCTTGACTGTAAGCCTTGAGCGTACTTGGGGCTATTGACCGCATCGCTAATCCCTCCAGGCCAGAATGATCACCTGCCGAATATAACTGGGACAGCGAGTCCCAAGAGCATCAGCCTCAGGCAGCAAAAATCGAAATCTCTCCCACTGCCCACGGGACAAAGCGTGGGCAATTCCATTAACTTCCCCAGGAACATGTTGCTCGTGAAACCACACCTACCAATGCAAACAAGCCAACACAAGCTGCGCAAGCACCCTCAATACAACAAGCGACTTCGCCCTCTGATTGTTAATCGCATGCACCACACCCAGATTATCGCATCTGAACAAAATGCTGTGATTGGACGGACACTCTCCCCAAACCTCCAAAGCTACCATGATTGGGAAAAGCTTGAGAAGCAAAAGACCCTTACAAGACCATTCCTCAGGCCAAGAAGCCATGCACCAAGATCCTTCGAGGTAGCACCCAAACCCAGAGGAACCCACGGCGTCAGTAAAAATCTGTAATTCTGCATTGTCGACAACCGGAGTCAACCAGATCCGCACCCCATTGAACTCTTCCAAGAAAGAGGCCCAAACGGCCAAATGTCTCTTGTTCTCGGAAGACAAGCGAATGAAATGATGCGGTCTGGAACACCCGGCCGTTGCCCTTTCCAACTTTCCGCAAAAAACCCTGCCCATTAGGATGACCCGACACGCAAAGTTAAAAAATGCCCAACAAAAATTGAGCTTGCCGAAGCGTGACCTTGCGCGACGCTAAGAACTGCCCAATAACTTTGCGAAGCTTGGCAACCTTGACCTGAGGAAGGTGACATGAGCCTACCCCTGTGTCTATTTCGATACCCAAAAATGACAAGCAAGTCTTATCTTCAGCCACTGGCACTCCAAAGTGATAAAAGAGCGCTCTGATGCTAAATAACAACACGCTGCAACACCTGGAATCCGCAGGCCCAACGCACAGGAAATCATCAAGGTAATGCGCCACCCCATGACCCCCCGTAGAAGACTCCACGCACCAATGTAAAAAAGTGCTGAACTTTCCAAAAAATGGGCAGGAAACGGAACATCACATTGGCAAACACTTGTCAATGAAATACTCCATCCCGATACGATAACCCATAAAACGGAATGAGTCTGGATGTAAATGAAGTAACCTAAATGCGGATTCCACATCATTGACTGATGACCCTGATGAATAGGACAGATGCTGAATGAGCCTAAAGGAACCCGGCGTCTTCTTAGGGAGCACTCCCACTGGAGAAATAACCATATCCTCCAGTGGGGGCAGAGCAAACGGACCTGCCATTCTGCCCAGTCAAACCTCCTTCTCAACTTTATCGCGTAAAACTGACGGAAAAGTGCGAGCTGACTGAAGATTCCTTGGGGTCCGAACTCGCACCTTGCCCGCAACTGGCAGGCAGAAACCAAACTGAAAACCTTGCAACAGAAACTCTACGACCTCCTGATTTGGATACCAGCTGAGCCGCTTGGCCATAGTATCCAATCTGACTGGCGTTGGAGCCCTACTGAGCGTTCCCACTACCGGTGGTTTTACCAAATCCCGACTTACCAGCTTTTGGATCCTGCCGAGTCCCTCAAAAACAGTTAGAGACTGGGTGAAATCCACTGCAGCGCAAGCATATGTGTCATAACCAACGCTTGCGGCCTAACGAACACGCCAAATTATTGTATGCAAAGCATGTCCCTCTTGTGGGTGACTGCACATACCCTTGACAAGCAGCTCCTGACTTTCGACCTGACACAGCCTCCGCACTAGCCCCCTGCTCAAGAGGACCAGCCTGCTGACTATCAGCTCCAATATGCCGGGGCTCCTTCAAATCTTGAGAAGACTGAGTGACGTCCAACCACACTTCAACGTCCTTACACCCAAAATTGATGATCCGCAGACTGTCCTGCTTGCACCAAAACTTTTCATCGTATGCATGCCATTCTGACTCCTTGGACGTTCGCTGCATATAATGTATAAGGTGTATGTACCGAAAGATGTTCATATGATGACCCGGCCTATCCTCCAAATAACAAGCAGCAAACATGCAGAAGCCGGCCAGCCAGTTATCATATGACCGAAATGCGTCAGCCCCTACGCCTCCTTTAGCTCTAGCCGCCTTAAACTCCTTTTTAGCCTCTTCAGTCAGCACAAAAATGTCCACATAATCACCCTTACTAATCTTCCTATGACAGCTATCACGCAGGCCCCTCAACACCACCGTATAATCGCAGTGCATCACTCCTGGCAGATTGCGACGCTTCTTAGCCCTATGATCGCTCTCACTCAGCCGCTTGTGCCTCTTCCGCTTCTCGCGCAGCACGGCTGCTCTTTTCACGTACTTTACAGCATGCTGTTTTGCTCTTGTTGCGCTACTAACCTCAGACGCCAGCGAATATAATCTTCATAATATGAAGAAGAGGAAGAACTGTCAGAAATAGTATAGAAGGAGGCAGTGCCGTAACTAGGCATTTTAGTGCTGTGTGCAAGAAACGACAGTGGCGCGCCCCCCCCCCCATGTAAGATTGGGCTAGTGCGCGCCGCAGGTGCGTAAAAAAATTCTAGGGGCGTGGCTTCACGGGGAAGGGGCGTGGCCACAAAATAATAGCAATTCATACTACGGTGCACAGTAGTCTACATTATTCAAATTACGCTGCACAGTAGCGCCCCTACACCAGGTAGAGCCCCTTTTATACATTACAGCAGACAGTGTCCCCCTTTTTACACATTGCGGCAGCCAGTCCCCCTTTCTACACATTGCGGCAGCCAGTCTCCCTTTTTACACATTGCGGCAGCCAGGACCTTCTTACACATTGCGGCAGCCAGGCCCCCTTTTTACACATTGTGGCAGCCAGGCCCCCTTTTTACACATTGCGGCAGCAAGTCCCCCTTTTTACACATTGTGGCAGCCAGGCCCCCTTTTTACACATTGCGGCAGCCAGGCCCCCTTTTTACACATTGTGGCAGCCAGGCCCCCTTTTTACACATTGCGGCAGCCAGGCCCCCTTTTTACACATTGTGGCAGCCAGGCCCCCTTTTTACACATTGCGGCAGCAAGTCCCCCTTTTTACACATTGCAGCAGCCAGTCCCATTTCTTACACATTGCAGCAGCCAGTCCCCCTTTTTACACATTGCAGCAGCCAGTCCCATTTTTACACATTGCGGCAGCCAGTCCCATTTTACACATTGCGGCAGCCAGTCCCTCTTTTTACACATTGCAGCAGCCAGTCCCCCTTTTTACATATTGCAGCAGCCAGTCCCCCTTTTTACACATTGCAGCAGCCAGTCCCATTTTATACACATTGCAGCAGCCAGTCCCATTTTATACACATTGCGGCAGCCAGTCCCATTTTTTACACATTGCGGCAGCCAGTCCCATTTTTTACACATTGCGGCAGCCAGTCCCATTTTTTACACATTGCGGCAGCCAGTCCCATTTTACACATTGCGGCAGCCAGTCCCATTTTTTACACATTGCGGCAGCCAGTCCCATTTTACACATTGCGGCAGCCAGTCCCATTTTTTATACATTGCGGCAGCCAGTCCCATTTTTTACACATTGCGGCAGCCAGTCCCATTTTACACATTGCGGCAGCCAGTCCCATTTTTACACATTGCGGCAGCCAGTCCCATTTTTTATACATTGCGGCAGCCAGTCCCATTTTTTACACATTGCGGCAGCCAGTCTTATTTTACACATTGCGGCAGCCAGTCCCATTATTTACACATTGCGGCAGCCAGTCCCATTTTTTACACATTGCGGCAGGCGGTGTCCGAGAGAGAGAGAGAGAGAGGGGGGGGGGGGATATACTTACCTTCTCCCCGCTGACAGGCTCCTCGTGCAGCTCCCTCGGTGCAGGCAGTGAGGTGAGAAGAAGGAGGAGGGAGGGGGAGCAGGGAGCCGCAGCAGCGCTATGTTATTGGTAGTAAGCGCCGCTGCAGCATCCCCCTCTCCTTCGCAGCCAATACGGAAGGAGAGGGGGATGCTGCAGCGGCGCTTACTACCAATAACATAGCGCTGCTGCGGCTCCCTGCTCCCCCTCCCTCCTCCTTCTCCGCTGCCCGGCGCTGATGTCTTCTATCTTCACAACGCGGCGCACGGCACAGAGACTTAGAGGCGGCATGTAATGAGTCAATTTGACTCATTACATGCCGCTGGCCGTGCGCCCTCAGGGCAACTGCGCTGTGTGCCAAGCCCACTTGGCACACACGTAGTTACGGCCCTGGAAGGAGGAGGCCAAGGATGAATCCTCACCCTCGCCATCGGAAAAATTCGACATGTCACCTGACGCCTCAGACTGCTCAGACCCAGATGCCTCTGCTGTGGAAACCTCAAAAACCCCATTGTCTTCATCACCAACCTCATGACGTCCATCTGAAAGAGAAGATCAACATGGGCCGAGGACGAAGCCCAGGAGCAAGCGACCTGGCAGGAGGGACCGCAGCCAGTGCATCATGCCTGCGCAAAACCACCATCTGCTGACTGCCCAATTGCGCAGTGGCGTCCCCCAAATCCTGACAAGCATGCACAATCTGCCCCACCACTGATCCCGACGGTATGGCAGAAGCCCCTCTGCCGTGCTGCACAACAACAGAATCAGGGGACACAGCCGCCACAAGTGGGGCCAAAGCTGCCACTACTGATGACAGCGTGGATGCCAAGTCAACTGTGCCAGCCTGCTCACCCGCAGCATTCCGGCCGACTGCACGATAAGGCCCTTGACTCTTCTGGCACCCCACCCTGTCTCCTACCCCGCTGCCTGGGGAGTAACGAGGAGGACCCTGCAGCCATATGACTGCAGCCCTGCCTGGGTGACCTGCAGCTCCGCTCCCTAATCCTATCCCCGGTCACCTGAGGTTCCACCTCCCTCCTCCTTCCACCCCCCACAACATGGCCACCGCCACCCAACTGGCCCCGCTCCCTGCTATGTACCCCTACCCCAGGGCAGTAGCTCCCAGGTGCCTGATCCCTGGAGATTCCTCCAGCTGCAGACCTCCCATGCTGTGGACGCCCGCTCCCGCCTGCAAATTCTGTGAGAGTGGTCGCGGGCGGAGAGACAAAATTATTTCTGATCCCGCGTGAAGCGGCGGTGTGGCATGACCGACATTTTCTGGCAAGGCGCGCTATGGCAAATGACTGAATACTACTATTGTCTGTTATCCGGGCTGATAAATATGTTGATAAGTATAAATGTGGATAAACTGCTGCATTGTTATATAACTTTACTTCTTTTTCAGGGATAATATTGTTTACAAAGTTAATGTGCTAAATGCTATACTTAAAATTGGGTCCGTGACTGCTAGAGTGTTGGTGGGGGGGGGGGGGGGGTGCGGATTATGGCAGGT
Source organism: Pseudophryne corroboree (assembly GCF_028390025.1). Taxonomy (NCBI): domain Eukaryota; kingdom Metazoa; phylum Chordata; class Amphibia; order Anura; family Myobatrachidae; genus Pseudophryne; species Pseudophryne corroboree. Next base: position 497,683,250 of record NC_086450.1, read on the forward strand.
GGGACACAAAAGTCCTCTGGTCACTGTATTTTTTGTTCTCTTTGTATGTTTTTTTTTTTTCTCACAGCCTTTTACGCTGATCCGGAATAACTCCAGCTTCAATGTAGAAATTCTAGTAACACTTTCAATCTGGGCAGCCTTGGCTATGCAGCCTAACAGTAACTTTAAGAATGGTTGCAACTAGAGATGAGCTGGTGCGGTTCTCAGTGAACCGAACCCCCTGAACTTCACGATCTGAGCCAGGAACCGAGTCCAGCTCGGGACTTCACTCAGACTCGGATGCCAGAACGAGGCAAAACGTCATCATCCCGCTCTCGGATTCTCACAGGTTTTGGATTCCATACAAGGAGCCACGTGTCATTCCGGACTTGGAGAGTGAGGTAGACAGACCTCTGTCTCTCACTGTGGGTGTTGGCATTGGTTGGGGTCAGTGTGTGCTCTCTAGGGAGGCTCCTCTTGTCACTGTGGTATCCCTGTGATGTTAGGGGTGCTGTCCTGGCCATCACTGGTGTTTCATGTGCTGTTAGGGGTGCTGCAGCTGTACATACTGTAGGTGTTGCTGTCACTGTGCTGTACAGGGACACTGTCCCCCTGTATGCTGTGAAAAATACAGGGGTGCTTGCCCTGTCTTGTATGCTGTAAAAATTCAGGGGTGCAGTAAAAATAAATGTACACTGGCTCTGCCTTTTATGCTGTAAAAATTCAGGGGTGCAGTGAAAATAAATGTACACTAGCCCTGCCTTGTAAGCTGTAAAAATTCAGGGGTGCTGTTGTTAAAATACAAGTACACTAGCCCTGTCCTGTATGCTGTGAAAATACAGGAGTGCTGTTAAAATAAATGTTCACTGGCCCTGTCTTGTATGCTGTAAAAATACAGGGGTGCTGTTGTTAAAATAAATGTACACTGGCGCTGCCTTGAATGCTTTAAAAATTCTGGGATGCTGTTGTTAAAATAAAAGTACACTGGCCCTGACTTGTATGCTGTAAAAATCCAGGGGTGCTATTGTTAAAATAAATGTACACTGGCCCTGTCATGTATGCTGTAAAAATTCAGGGGTGCTGTTGTTAAAATAAAAGTACACTGGCCCTGTCATGTATGCTGTAAAAATACAGGGTGCTGTTGTTAAAATAAATGTACACTGGCGCTGCTTTGAATGCTTTAAAAATTCTGGGATGCTGTTGTTAAAATAAAAGTACACTGGCCCTGACTTGTATGCTGTAAAAATCCAGGGGTTCTGTTGTTAAAATAAATGTACACTGGCCCTGTCATGTATGCTGTAAAAATTCAGGGGTGATGTTGTCAAAATAAAAGTACACTGGATCTGTCTTGTAAAAATACAGGGGTGGTGTTGTTAAAATAAAGGTACACTGGCCCTGTGTTGTATGCTGTAAATTTACAGGGGTGCTGTGAAAATAAAGGAGCATTGTTCCGTGTGCTGTAATAATAAAGGGGTGCTGTCCTGTGAAATGGAGAACAAAAATTTGGAGGAAAAAATAGTGAAAGATCAGGAACCACTTCCAGTTCCTAGTGCTAGTGCTGAAGCTGCTGCTGCCACCAGTCATAACATTGATGATGCAATTCCATCAATGTCGTCTGCTAAGGCCGATGCCCAATGTCATAGAAGGCATGTAAAATCTAAGAAGCAAAAATTAATAACCAGAATTTTTTTTTATCTGATGAGAAACGTAAAATTGGCAATATGCCGTTCACGACATGAAGTGGCAAGAAAGGCTAAGGCCTTGGCCTATGTTCATGACCTGTGGTTCAGCTTCTCATGAGGATGGAAGACCTCCTTCCTCTCGAAAAATTCAAGAAATGAAGCTTGTCAAAGCACATGAAAAACACAACTGTGCGTTCAGAGATATGACAGATCCCCAAGGAGAGTCCAAGTGTGTCAGCGGTTGCGATGTCTAAGCCTGACCTTCCCAAGACTATATGGAAAGAGGAAGCTCCTACCATCATTTGCATACCCCCGGCAAGTGCTGGGTAGAGCATCGTCAGTCCAGTTGCTGATATTGAGATTGAGGATGTCACTGTAGAAGTACACCAGGATGAGTGTCATGAGCCACCGTTGTGGCTCATTCCTGTTTGTGTTCTGTGTAACTGCAACCTGTTTCCTGTATGTGTGGTCTGTGCAGTTTCACCTGTCAGATAATTAGGCCATTACCATGTGTCTGGTTTTCCAGCTGCAGTTAATCAGTGTTCAGGAGGCTTGTTCTTTTCCAGCCATCCTGATTGGGGCTTGCTCCCTTTATTACCCAGCTTGCCCTTCACCTGATGCTGGTTATAGCTTCTTGTTCCTGATTGTACCTATGTCTGGTCCCTGTCCTATGGTGGTATCTTGCACCTGTGCTGTTGGTGCTATTACATTACTTGTGATTCTCAGTCCAGTTTGAATCCTGTGTACCCAGTCCTGCCAGAATACTGAGTTCATTACCTGTGTCACCTGAGTTCCTGACTATGTATGTGAGACCTAGCCTGGAAGTACATTCAGACAGCTCCAGCCTTACCTTGCCTTGTCCTGCTTTGTCCTGCCTTGCCTGGAATCCAGGGGACTCCTGCAGCTAAGTAATCTTGTTATCTGTACCTTCCCTTGCTCTGCCTAGTTCCTTAAGGAACTCAATGCTAAGTTATTCATTGCTTGTATTTAGTTGCTTATATCACCCTTTGCATTGTTGCATTCACATACAGTTTGTGTTTAGTTGCTAATACAATCTTGTGCATTGTTGCATTCATATACAGTCAATGTTTAGTTGCTAATACCATCTTGTGCATTGTTGCATTTACATACAGTTTATACTCAGTTGCTAATATCACCCTGTGCATTGATGCACTCACGTACATTCTGTTACTTATCCCAGCTTGTTAATTGGTCAGCTTAATCAAGGTAGTGTTCAGTGAGCGTTTCTCTGCACTTGTGTTTTATTCTTGCCCAGCCTCCTATAGACGCCTTGTCCATCCATAAGTCCTGGGGGCATCTGAGTACGGGGTGGACCTAATTCACCCTGGAAGGGCGGCTGCTAAAGGTGAAGCTTAGCATTGCAGGAGGCTAAAAGACTGCTGGACAAGTGTAATCACGTTAGCGCCACCTTGTACTACCTGGTTGGCTTTGTAACACAGTCATTACAGATGTTACACATATCAGGCCAACCCACGTGTGAGGAGGGAGGAGGACAAGGACAGGCAGAGACGGGGGAGGAGGGAGGAGGACGGGGATAGGTAAAGACGTGTGAGGAGGGAGGAGGATGTGAATAGGCAGAGATGTGCGAGAAGGACGGGGACAGGAAGGGAGGAGGACCAGGATAGGTAGAGACGTTCGAGGAGGGAGAAGGACAGGGAGAGACATGGGAGGAGGAGGGGGATAGGCAGGGACGTGGCCGATGCAGTATGGCATGTGAGTTAGGAGAGGAGCTGCTTGCCTGACTGTACTTTTGTACAGCTGGGTGCCCTAACCCAGGGCCGGATTAAGCCTTGGGAATGCCCGGGGCACTTAAGTCAGTGGGGCCTCCGTGGAAAGGTGGTTGTGGGGGAGAGGGGGGGGGGGGTGTTTAATAGATTGTGCATACCTCCCAACATGACACATTCCAGGAGGGAAAAAATGCTCTCTACCTGGACATCCCTCTTAATATATTATTGGCGTCGCCCATGTTGAAATATTTAATTCAGAAGATAGGTATTTCAACACAGGTGATTGCAATCATAAATTAAAAGAGAAGCTAAGGTAGAGATCATTTTGTCATCCCTCCTGGAATGGGTCATGTTGGGATGTATGGATTGTGTATATAAAATATAAACCAATGGTGCATATTACATTTAAACTAATAGTGTAATAATGCCTGGGTACTGTTTATAGCTCCACCTATTTGAAAGACAACTTTTTTATAAAAATTTTCTTGCAGTGGAACAAAGACTAAAAACTTAATCAACATTAAAATACACACAGAAAAATAAAATCTATAATCTATCTTGTCACAAGCAAGAATATCAGCAGCCTCTGTACTACTTACACACTCATTAGATAACAAGTTACACAGGACCCAGGTGGGGTGGAGGAGAAGCTGGGATCACTGTTTTACTTAGATCTCTTTCCACCATCCTGTCTCCTACATTCGGAAATCTCCGTCGGTAGCTCATAAAACTAGAGATGAGCGCCTGAAATTTTTCGGGTTTTGTGTTTTGGTTTTGGGTTCGGTTCCGCGGCCGTGTTTTGGGTTCGAACGCGTTTTGGCAAAACCTCACCGAATTTTTTTTGTCGGATTCGGGTGTGTTTTGGATTCGGGTGTTTTTTTCAAAAAACACTAAAAAACAGCTTAAATCATAGAATTTGGGGGTCATTTTGATCCCAAAGTATTATTAACCTCAAAAACCATAATTTACACTCATTTTCAGTCTATTCTGAATACCTCACACCTCACAATATTATTTTTAGTCCTAAAATTTGCACCGAGGTCGCTGTGTGAGTAAGATAAGCGACCCTAGTGGCCGACACAAACACCGGGCCCATCTAGGAGTGGCACTGCAGTGTCACGCAGGATGTCCCTTCCAAAAAACCCTCCCCAAACAGCACATGACGCAAAGAAAAAAAGAGGCGCAATGAGGTAGCTGTGTGAGTAAGATTAGCGACCCTAGTGGCCGACACAAACACCGGGCCCATCTAGGAGTGGCACTGCAGTGTCACGCAGGATGTCCCTTCCAAAAAACCCTCCCCAAACAGCACATGACGCAAAGAAAAAAAGAGGCGCAATGAGGTAGCTGACTGTGTGAGTAAGATTAGCGACCCTAGTGGCCGACACAAACACGGCACTGCAGTGTCACGCAGGATGTCCCTTCCAAAAAACCCTCCCCAATCAGCACATGATGCAAAGAAAAAGAAAAGAAAAAAGAGGTGCAAGATGGAATTGTCCTTGGGCCCTCCCACCCACCCTTATGTTGTATAAACAAAACAGGACATGCACACTTTAACCAACCCATCATTTCAGTGACAGGGTCTGCCACACGACTGTGACTGATATGACGGGTTGGTTTGGACCCCCCCCAAAAAAGAAGCAATTAATCTCTCCTTGCACAAACTGGCTCTACAGAGGCAAGATGTCCACCTCATCTTCACCCTCCGATATATCACCGTGTACATCCCCCTCCTCACAGATTATCAATTCGTCCCCACTGGAATCCACCATCTCAGCTCCCTGTGTACTTTGTGGAGGCAATTGCTGCTGGTCAATGTCTCCGCGGAGGAATTGATTATAATTCATTTTAATGAACATCATCTTCTCCACATTTTCTGGATGTAACCTCGTACGCCGATTGCTGACAAGGTGAGCGGCGGCACTAAACACTCTTTCGGAGTACACACTTGTGGGAGGGCAACTTAGGTAGAATAAAGCCAGTTTGTGCAAGGGCCTCCAAATTGCCTCTTTTTCCTGCCAGTATAAGTACGGACTGTGTGACGTGCCTACTTGGATGCGGTCACTCATATAATCCTCCACCATTCTATCAATGTTGAGAGAATCATATGCAGTGACAGTAGACGACATGTCCGTAATCGTTGTCAGGTCCTTCAGTCCGGACCAGATGTCAGCATCAGCAGTCGCTCCAGACTGCCCTGCATCACCGCCACCGGATCGGCTCGGAATTCTGAGCCTTTTCCTCGCACCCCCAGTTGCGGGAGAATGTGAAGGAGGAGATGTTGACAGGTCGCGTTCCACTTGACTTGACAATTTTGTCACCAGCAGGTCTTTCAACCCCAGCAGACCTGTGTCTGCCGGAAAGAGAGATCCAAGGTAGGCTTTAAATCTAGGATCGAGCACGGTGGCCAAAATGTAGTGCTCTGATTTCAACAGATTGACCACCCGTGAATCCTTGTTAAGCGAATTAAGGGCTGCATCCACAAGTCCCACATGCCTAGCGGAATCGCTCCCTTTTAGCTCCTTCTTCAATGCCTCCAGCTTCTTCTGCAAAAGCCTGATGAGGGGAATGACCTGACTCAGGCTGGCAGTGTCTGAACTGACTTCACGTGTGGCAAGTTCAAAGGGCATCAGAACCTTGCACAACGTTGAAATCATTCTCCACTGCACTTGAGACAGGTGCATTCCACCTACTATATCGTGCTCAACTGTATAGGCTTGAATGGCCTTTTGCTGCTCCTCCAACCTCTGAAGCATATAGAGGGTTGAATTCCACCTCGTTACCACTTCTTGCTTCAGATGATGGCAGGGCAGGTTCAGTAGTTTTTGGTGGTGCTCCAGTCTTCTGTACGTGGTGCCTGTACGCCGAAAGTGTCCCGCAATTTTTCTGGCCACCGACAGCATCTCTTGCACGCCCCTGTCGTTTTTTAAAAAATTCTGCACCACCAAATTCAAGGTATGTGCAAAACATGGGACGTGCTGGAATTTGCCCATATTTAATGCACACACAATATTGCTGGCGTTGTCCGATGCCACAAATCCACAGGAGAGTCCAATTGGGGTAAGCCATTCCGCGATGATCTTCCTCAGTTGCCGTAAGAGGTTTTCAGCTGTGTGCGTATTCTGGAAAGCGGTGATACAAAGCGTAGCCTGCCTAGGAAAGAGTTGGCGTTTGCGAGATGCTGCTACTGGTGCCGCCGCTGCTGTTCTTGCGGCGGGAGTCCATACATCTACCCAGTGGGCTGTCACAGTCATATAGTCCTGACCCTGCCCTGCTCCACTTGTCCACATGTCCGTGGTTAAGTGGACATTGGGTACAACTGCATTTTTTAGGACACTGGTGAGTCTTTTTCTGACGTCCGTGTACATTCTCGGTATCGCCTGCCTAGAGAAGTGGAACCTAGATGGTATTTGGTAACGGGGGCACACTGCCTCAATAAATTGTCTAGTTCCCTGTGAACTAACGGCGGATACCGGACGCACGTCTAACACCAACATAGTTGTCAAGGACTCAGTTATCCGCTTTGCAGTAGGATGACTGCTGTGATATTTCATCTTCCTCGCAAAGGACTGTTGAACAGTCAATTGCTTACTGGAAGTAGTACAAGTGGGCTTACGACTTCCCCTCTGGGATGACCATCGACTCCCAGCGGCAACAACAGCAGCGCCAGCAGCAGTAGGCGTTACACGCAAGGATGCATCGGAGGAATCCCAGGCAGGAGAGGACTCGTCAGAATTGCCAGTGACATGGCCTGCAGGACTATTGGCATTCCTGGGGAAGGAGGAAATTGACACTGAGGGAGTTGGTGGGGTGGTTTGCGTGAGCTTGGTTACAAGAGGAAGGGATTTACTGGTCAGTGGACTGCTTCCGCTGTCACCCAAAGTTTTTGAACTTGTCACTGACTTATTATGAATGCGCTGCAGGTGACGTATAAGGGAGGATGTTCCGAGGTGGTTAACGTCCTTACCCCTACTTATTACAGCTTGACAAAGGGAACACACGGCTTGACACCTGTTGTCCGCATTTCTGGTGAAATACCTCCACACCGAAGAGCTGATTTTTTTGGTATTTTCACCTGGCATGTCAACGGCCATATTCCTCCCACGGACAACAGGTGTCTCCCCGGGTGCCTGACTTAAACAAACCACCTCACCATCAGAATCCTCCTGGTCAATTTCCTCCCCAGCGCCAGCAACACCCATATCCTCCTCATCCTGGTGTACTTCAACACTGACATCTTCAATCTGACTATCAGGAACTGGACTGCGGGTGCTCCTTCCAGCACTTGCAGGGGGCGTGCAAATGGTGGAAGGCGCATGCTCTTCACGTCCAGTGTTGGGAAGGTCAGGCATCGCAACCGACACAATTGGACTCTCCTTGTGGATTTGGGATTTCAAAGAACGCACAGTTCTTTGCGGTGCTTTTGCCAGCTTGAGTCTTTTCAGTTTTCTAGCGAGAGGCTGAGTGCTTCCATCCTCATGTGAAGCTGAACCACTAGCCATGAACATAGGCCAGGGCCTCAGCCGTTCCTTGCCACTCCGTGTGGTAAATGGCATATTGGCAAGTTTACGCTTCTCCTCCGACAATTTTATTTTAGGTTTTGGAGTCCTTTTTTTACTGATATTTGGTGTTTTGGTTTTGACATGCTCTGTACTATGCCATTGGGCATCGGCCTTGGCAGACGACGTTGCTGGCATTTCATCGTCTCGGCCATGACTAGTGGCAGCAGCTTCAGCACGAGGTGGAAGTGGATCTTGATCTTTCCCTAATTTTGGAACCTCAACATTTTTGTTCTCCATATTTTAATAGGCACAACTAAAAGGCACCTCAGGTAAACAATGGAGATGGATGGATTGGATACTAGTATACAATTATGGACGGGCTGCCGAGTGCCGACACAGAGGTAGCCACAGCCGTGAACTACCGCACTGTACTGTGTCTGCTGCTAATATATAGACTGGTTGATAAAGAGATAGTATACTCGTAACTAGTATGTATGTATAAAGAAAGAAAAAAAAACCACGGTTAGGTGGTATATACAATTATGGACGGGCTGCCGAGTGCCGACACAGAGGTAGCCACAGCCGTGAACTACCGCACTGTACTGTGTCTGCTGCTAATATATAGACTGGTTGATAAAGAGATAGTATACTCGTAACTAGTATGTATGTATAAAGAAAGAAAAAAAAACCACGGTTAGGTGGTATATACAATTATAGACGGCCTGCCGAGTGCCGACACAGAGGTAGCCACAGCCGTGAACTACCGCACTGTACTGTGTCTGCTGCTAATATATAGACTGGTTGATAAAGAGATAGTATACTCGTAACTAGTATGTATGTATAAAGAAAGAAAAAAAAACCACGGTTAGGTGGTATATACAATTATGGACGGGCTGCCGAGTGCCGACACAGAGGTAGCCACAGCCGTGAACTACCGCACTGTACTGTGTCTGCTGCTAATATATAGACTGGTTGATAAAGAGATAGTATACTCGTAACTAGTATGTATGTATAAAGAAAGAAAAAAAAACCACGGTTAGGTGGTATATACAATTATGGACGGGCTGCCGAGTGCCGACACAGAGGTAGCCACAGCCGTGAACTACCGCACTGTACTGTGTCTGCTGCTAATATATAGACTGGTTGATAAAGAGATAGTATACTCGTAACTAGTATGTATGTATAAAGAAAGAAAAAAAAACCACGGTTAGGTGGTATATACAATTATGGACGGGCTGCCGAGTGCCGACACAGAGGTAGCCACAGCCGTGAACTACCGCACTGTACTGTGTCTGCTGCTAATATATAGACTGGTTGATAAAGAGATAGTATACTCGTAACTAGTATGTATGTATAAAGAAAGAAAAAAAAACCACGGTTAGGTGGTATATACAATTATGGACGGGCTGCCGAGTGCCGACACAGAGGTAGCCACAGCCGTGAACTACCGCACTGTACTGTGTCTGCTGCTAATATATAGACTGGTTGATAAAGAGATAGTATACTCGTAACTAGTATGTATGTATAAAGAAAGAAAAAAAAACCACGGTTAGGTGGTATATACAATTATGGACGGGCTGCCGAGTGCCGACACAGAGGTAGCCACAGCCGTGAACTACCGCACTGTACTGTGTCTGCTGCTAATATAGACTGGTTGATAAAGAGATAGTATACTCGTAACTAGTATGTATGTATAAAGAAAGAAAAAAAAACCACGGTTAGGTGGTATATACAATTATGGACGGGCTGCCGAGTGCCGACACAGAGGTAGCCACAGCCGTGAACTACCGCACTGTACTGTGTCTGCTGCTAATATAGACTGGTTGATAAAGAGATAGTATACTACTACTAATATTATATATACTGGTGGTCAGGTCACTGGTCACTAGTCACACTGGCAGTGGCACTCCTGCAGCAAAAGTGTGCACTGTTTTAATATAATATTATGTACTCCTGGCTCCTGCTATAACCTATAACTGGCACTGCAGTAGTGCTCCCCAGTCTCCCCCACAATTATAAGCTGTGTGAGCTGAGCAGTCAGACAGATATATAATATATATAGATGATGCAGCACACTGGCCTGAGCCTGAGCAGTGCACACAGATATGGTATGTGACTGACTGAGTCACTGTGTGTATCGCTTTTTTCAGGCAGAGAACGGATATATTAAATAAACTGCACTGTGTGTCTGGTGGTCACTCACTATATAATATATTATGTACTCCTGGCTCCTGCTATAACCTATAACTGGCACTGCAGTAGTGCTCCCCAGTCTCCCCCACAATTATAAGCTGTGTGAGCTGAGCAGTCAGACAGATATATATAATATTATATATAGATAATAGATGATGCAGCACACTGGCCTGAGCCTGAGCAGTGCACACAGATATGGTATGTGACTGAGTCACTGTGTGCTGTGTATCGCTTTTTTCAGGCAGAGAACGGATTATAAATAAAACTGGTGGTCACTATCAGCAAAACTCTGCACTGTACTGAGTACTCCTAATGCTCCCCAAAATTAGTAAATCAAGTGTCTCTCTAATCTATTCTAAACGGAGAGGACGCCAGCCACGTCCTCTCCCTATCAATCTCAATGCACGTGTGAAAATGGCGGCGACGCGCGGCTCCTTATATAGAATCCGAGTCTCGCGATAGAATCCGAGCCTCGCGAGAATCCGACAGCGTCATGATGACGTTCGGGCGCGCTCGGGTTAACCGAGCAAGGCGGGAAGATCCGAGTCGCTCGGACCCGTGAAAAAAAACATGAAGTTCTGGCGGGTTCGGATTCAGAGAAACCGAACCCGCTCATCTCTACATAAAACCTGATATTCCTGTGTCTCTGCCTGCACTGCATACTGTCCTGCTCACATTCTGGCTGCTGGTTCTGCTGCTGCATAAGAGGGAATCTTGTGATGTCAGTGTGCTCTGGCCGGGGGGGGGCCCCTGACAATGGGGGCCCGGGCTACTGTATGCCCTGCGCCACCCCCTTAGTCTGGCTATGCCCTAACCCATTTACTATAAGGAGGCTGCTGCATTACAGTGAAAGCCTCCCTGAGCTCTATCAGTTAGCTGCACCATTTGATCGGTGGGCACGGGGGGGTTTCCAGGTACTCTGTAACCCTCCCTGCATGTGCGTATGTTTACCCCCAATCCTAAGCACAACGGCAACGCTGTACAGCACGATCTGTGCGGCCATGTTGTAAGACAAAAACACATTACTATATAAACATTTTGCTCAGGGATTTCTATAAGAGTTTCTGTAGACTTTATGCATATAATATAGTTATTGGCTTTTTTACATTTTTATTATAATTGTGTTTTACATTGATTACACATAGATTTTGGTTATTTATTCATATATTGGATTATAGTATGTTATTATATATTGCACCATATGCATGACTATAGCATTAACATGAAAGCATGACTGACTTAACATATTTGCAGATAATAAGAATGATATTATAAAATATCATTGTATACTTACAGCACTTGATTGGTAAGATATGAAAGAACATTACTAGGGGACTAAATCAGACCCGGTCGCTAGGCTGCGTTTTCGTACAGCGGGCCACCAGGTCTAAACTGCGCAGGCACGCTGCACGGGTACAAAGCGGATTGCCGCTCAGCGATGGGTTTATGCAATGGATCCGCTGGCTTTCACAAGGAGATTGATAGGAAGAAGGTGTTTATGGGTGTTATCTGACTGTTTTCTGGGAGTGGTTGGAATAATGCAGGCGTGTCCAGGCGTTTGCAGGGAGGGTTCCGGACAGGCTGATGTGATCGCAGCGGCTGAGTATGTCCTGGGCTGCGCAGAGACTGCACAAGATCAGTTTGTACAGCTCGGCTGCACATGCGATCGCACACTTCCACAGCTAAAATACACTTCCCCTGTAGGCGGCAACTACGCGAACGCAGGACTGCAAAAAAACCCTAGCGAGCGATCAGGTCTGAATTAGGCCCTCTGTCTGATACAGCACCGGCTGATATTATCACCATTATAGATATCGCTATTTGCAATTCCTGGCTAAAACGATTTAGGGGCCCATTCATCAAACAGCAGTTTCCATATGTTTTAATGGAATCAGTATTAAATACTGTCACCAGGATCCCGATGTATGAAATCCCGACAGCGGTGAGTAGAGGGTATTTTCCCCTCTCCCCTAACCCCTAGCCCTAACCCTCTGGTCCCGCAGCCTAACCTTAACCTACCCCTAGTTCCTGACCATAACCACCCCCTGGGAGGTGCCTAAACCTAACCCCCCTTCCCCGCTGCCTAAACCTAAGCCCTGCAGCAGCCTGACCCTCTCCTCCCCTGGGGGTGCCTAACCCTGGGGGTCCCTAACCCTAACCCCCCCCATAGCCTAACCCAAACCCCCTTACTGGTGCCTAAACCTAACCCCCCTCCCATCCCTAAACCTAACAGGTCAGCTGCTGTAATGGTCGGAGTGCCGACTGTTGGTCTCCTGACCCTTTCAGAGTTTGGGATTCCAGTGGTTGTTGGGACTTCTGCTGCCGGAATCCTGACAGCCGACATATTATTCACCACATTCCGTTTTAACTAACAGAGACATTTGCCCCTGCTACACGGCAAAAGATACCACTCCTGTTTCCTGGCAGATATGACATGCTGTTCCCGTACACTAGTATGGAAATGTAAATTTATCAGTTTCTGGAGCTTGAGTGAGGGTACCTGCACCATCTTCAGGTGTCATTAGCCTGCTGAGCCCCACTCCTAGAGGGAGATCTGGAATGCAAGGAGCAATCCAATTATATATATATATACTGTGTATATATATATATATATATATATATATATATATACACTGTATATATATAAATATATATATATATATAGCAAAACGTGAAGCCGGCACTCCCCTCTGTACCAAAGCAGGTAACTTGCATCCGGTGTCTTCCAGGTGTATTAGGCCATAAACGGTCGATCACCAAACATACCAAGCAGAGGCGGCACTCAGGACGACTTGTAAAAATCACACGGACCCCAGCATCAAGATCAACGTTTCAATCTTATTCACGAAAATCTGTGAATAAGATTGAAACGTTGAGCTTGATGCTGGGGTCCGTGTGATTTTTACAAGTCGTCCTGAGTGCCTCCTCTGCTTGGTATATATATATATATATATATATATATATATATATATATATATATATATATATATATCTTCCAGACACAAATTAGCAGTGAAAGAGTGTAAGATAGGGATTATGGGGGTAATTCCAAGTTGATCGCAGCAGGAATTTTGTTAGCAGTTGGGCAAAACCATGTGCACTGCAGCCCCCCTGCAGTGCACATGGTTTTGCCCAACTGCTAACAAAATTCCTGCTGCGATCAACTTGTTGATGTAACATGTGCAGAGAGAGTTAGATTTGGGTGGGTTATTTTGTTTCTGTGCAGGGTAAATACTGGCTGCTTTATTTTTATACTGCAAGTTAGATTGCAGATTGAACACACCCCACCCAAATCTAACTCTCTCTGCACATGTTATATCTGCCTCCCCTGCAGTGCACATGGTTTTGCCCAATTGCTAACAAAATTCCTGCTGCGATTAACTTGGAATTACCCCCCATGAGCAATACAGAATTGTCCCGGTAGTTTGGTCTGTTCTTCTGCAAATCACAGCGAGCTAGATACTAACTAATGAACAGCCCCCTTACCCATCGCTACAGATAAAGCAGACAGCACCCCCTAGTGGTTGTGGCTGGATGTTGCTCACATGGAAAAATTGCATTTACAACAGTCTAAATGTAATGGTTTTTAAATGCGATATTTTATATAAGTTGCAAAAGCTTGTAGCTATTACTGACCATTTATTGCTTATTGCCCAAACCCGTCACCCAATAGACCTCTAGTGCCTAAACACAATATTTCTGTATGTTTTTGGAGGAATGACCATCAGGTTGCTCCAGGTTTTTGATGAGAGGCCCATTGGTAGCTTTTAGAATGTTGTAAAACTTGCTCTTGTCACTGTCACCCCAAGACCCGACATAGCCATAGAGAGCTCTCATCTTCTCCTGGGGAGTGACCTTAAAGCGCACAAAGTCATATTTCTCATTTGTTAGAAGCCCCTCACTTCTGAGTTTATCCAGAACTTCCTCTATCGGGTGCACCCCAGAGATGAGACCTTCTCGATGTTTATCCACAAAGTGTGCCGTAGCCAGAACATTACCTGTAATCGTACAAACACACACATTATATATACAGTATACACACATATATATTTGTATAATCTCTCAACTTTCTATTTTCTTGGGCATTTTCGCTACCTTTATTGATGTGATCGACTGGAGTACAGAACAAGAATATTTAAAACCAGACACTTTCTAAAATAATTCACATATAATACTACAGATATGAATTAAAGGGTATTCGGTCATTAGGTCAACATGGTCGACATGGCAAAGGTCGACACGTGAAAAAGTCCACATGAGGTTTTGGGGTTTTTTTAATCATTTTTTTAACTTTATCATACTTTACTATCCACATGGACTACAATTGGGAATAGTAACCTTGCCCGAAGCGCACGAGCCATGCGAGGGAACATGGTGCCCTAATTGGGGTTCCTGGTCACTGTACAAAGAAAACGACACCCCCCAAAAAAGAAAAACCTCATGTCGACCTTTTTCAGGTCGACCTCATGACCGTGTCAACCTATTCCAGGTGTCGACCTACTCACTGTCGACCAATCATGGTCGACCTAATGACTGTTGACCTAGTTAGGGTCGACCCAATGATCCACAGCCGACTTAAAGGTATCACTAATAAGACAGGAGCTCCGCATGTTATAACAGATCCAGAGAGGAAGCAATTTGACCTTTTAGATCAAGTGAAAGCAGAGGTCAGGGAAATTAGAGATCTGACAATGGGGGTAATTCCAAGTTGATCGCAGCAGGAAATGTTTTAGCAGTTGGGCAAAACCATGTGCACTGCAGGTGGGGCAGATATAACATTTGCAGAGAGAGAGAGATTTGTGTGTGGTGTGTTCAATCTGCAATCTAATTTGCAGTGTAAAAATAAAGCAGCCAGTATTTACCCTGCACAGAAACAAAATAACCCACCCAAATCTAACTCTCTCTGCACATGTTATATCTGCCTCCCCTGCAGTGCACATGGTTTTGCCCAACTGCTAAAAAAATTCCTGCTGCGATCAACTTGGAATTACCCCCATTAATGGGGTTCATTCCGAGTTGTTCGCTGTTATTTTTTTCTCGCAACGGAGCGATTAGTTGCTTTTAGCAGCTTTGCACACGCTAAGTCGCCGCCTACTGGGAGTGAATCTTAGCTTATCAAAATTGCGAACGAAAGATTAGCAGAATTGTGAATAGACACTTCTTAGCAGTTTCTGAGTAGCTTCAGACTTACTCGGCATCTGCGATCAGTTCAGTGCTTGTCGTTCCTGGTTTGACGTCACAAACACACCCAGCGTTCGCCCAGACACTCCTCCGTTTCTCCAGCCACTCCCGCTTTTTTCCCAGAAACGGTAGCGTTTTTTCGCACACACCCATAAAACGGCCTGTTTCCGCCCAGAAACACCCACTTCCTGTCAATCACATTACGATCACCAGAACGAAGAAAAAACCTCGTAATGCCGTGAGTAAAATTCTTAACTGCATAGCAAATTTACTTGGCGCAGTCGCACTGCGGACATTGCGCATGCGCATTAGCGACTAATCGCTCCGTTGCGAGAAAAAAATAACGCGCGAACAACTCTGAATGACCCCCACTGTAAAGAGCATGGCTATAACGCAACGTGCAACATACCTTTCATTTGCTGTTTCAATTCATGTAAATCTCCTATAGAGCAAAATATTTAGGATTAGTGAATAATACAGAACGATCCCTGCAGAATATTTACACTACTGATGATTGTGGACATACAGGGTTGGGCTGCAGATCACTTGGGCACGGTGGTAGATGAAAAACCAAAGATGGTTTATTGAACAGAATTGAACACTAAAACATCCAATACAGGAAGGGAGAAGTCCCATAAAAGTGCATGGCTAGGGACTGCCAACTCGTCACCAAGATGTCCACAGATTTATTGTATGTTAAGGTCCTCCAGCAATTCAGGGTCCCAGATAAATAACCTTTATCACACTCCTAATCCCCCCCACCCCACTGCCCTGGGGACACCCTGGACAATAGGGAGAATACCAATATCACTTCTGTTGAACAATAGTCCGATCTACCTGACCTGATAATATTCTTATCAATGTATTGTTTCCACAGATCTAGAACGCACATATACTTATCTCCTTGGCATAAGTCAGGCATGTCCAAACTGCGGCCCTCCAGCTGTTGAGAAACTACACATCCCAGCATGCCCTGACACAGCTTTAGCATTCTCTGACAGCAAAACTGTGTCAGGGCATGCTGGGATATGTAGTTTCACAACAGCTGGAGGGCCGCAGATTGGACATGCCTGGCATAAGTAAACAATAGGAAGCTCTAATGCTAAATGCAAATAGAAACTACGTAATCATGGTGCCAATTAGTGCCCACAAAGATAAAACAGAGTATGTTTAGAATGAGCGAGTGCAGCAGCCAACCCGAGAAGAGGAGTGTCAAGCTTTTATGATCTGAGGGACATACCTAGACTGAATGATGAGGAGAACTGGGTGACTGAAGGTGATGAGTGGGTGAACTTGACACATGGTCGTTCTTCTAGACAATAACCCCAGACACCTGGGTGTAATACTCGTAGAGTGCACTCGGCAGGTCTTCTTGCCTATAAGACCCACTTTTCCCTTAAGACTTTATGTGCCTACCGGTTCTGGGATGCCCACCAGTACTTACGCCACTGGCGACAGTATAAGCTTACCGCCGAGATGACCCCCAGAGTTATCTTTTGGTAGTGAGGACAGGGACTGAATCCAAGTATGGGTCCAAGGACTGGCTGACAGAACCGAGATAAAGTATGAATATGTAAGGGGCCAGGGAGAGACACTGTAGTGGAGCGGGAATGTGGTGAAAGAGGCAGGTGTGGTGGTAATGTATGAAGCAGCTGTATGCAAATAACAAAGGCAATGGACGACTTCTGAAAGACAAATGATAAAGGCAGACAAAGAATAAATATTGTGTGGAAGAATCCACACTACACCTGATGCTAAAGCAGACAGGATCCAGACAGGACAGGGTACAGCAAAGATTCATTCAGCACGAGGTTCACAGGGCTGCCAGTTTCTCATTAGAAGCAGGAACTATAACCAGCAATTTGGGAGTGACCAGGAAGGGAATATAAATGGTGCTTGCACAATCAGAAACCTGCTGTATAATTAGAAACTCTATACAGCTGCCCTGCTGCATGTATACTGACATTAATTCCTCAGCAACGGGGAATGCCATCTGCCTCCAGCGTCCCTGTTGCTAGGTGCCTGGCGGCTCCCAGTGTGCTTAGCACCCTGCGTCAGCCTGTTGCTAGGCGCTGGGCGGGAACCAGCGGCCCTAGCGGCTGGAAGAGATGCAGCGTCCTGGTCACCAGGCAACCACCATGACCCGCATCTCCCCACAGCCGACATGCAGCTGCTAACAGTACCCCACCTTGAAGAGAGGTTAAGAAACCCCTAGATCCTGGTTTCAGGGAAAACTTTCTGAAAAAATATATTTTTGAGTTCAGGAGCATGAAGGAATCTTCCAGGAATCCATGCCTCTCTTCATGGCCATAGCCCTTCCAATGAACCAAAAAGTGCACCTGGCCACGTACAAACTTGGAGTCTAGGATCTTCTCTTCAACAAACTCCTGGCGCCCTTGAACCATGACTGGAGCAGGTCTCCTGGAACCCCCAACTTTAAAACATCTAGAAACAAATGCCAGTTTGAACAAAGAATAATGAAAAGTATTATTGATTCTGAAAGATCTGCAACAGGATTGATTTTATGAATGATTTGAAATGGCCCAATGTAACGGGGACCCAATTTCTGAGATGGTTGGTGGAGCTTGATGTTCAGATCAGATAACCACACCATGCCTCCTACTTTGAAAGAGCAAGGTGTTTGAGATTTATCAACTTCTTGAACCGGACCGCAGCATCTTCCATGGCTTGATGTACTTTCCTCCAGATCCTCAAGAGATGAGACACAGGAGCCTGAACCTGACTGTTGCGATGGAGTGAAAGTATTTGACTTCAGATGGAAACCAGACACACAAAAGAATGGAGTCATGGAAGTCAAAGAATGTCCAGAATTATTATATGCAAATTCTGCAAAGGGTAGATGGTCAACCCAATCATCCTGACATTTAGAAATGTAACACCATAGATACTGCTCCAAAGACTGATTTACCCGCTCTGTCTGTCCGTTGGATTGTGGATGATATCCTGAAGAAAGACTGATGTTGATCCCCAATTTAGAACAAAAAGACCTCCAGAAACATGCCACAAATTGGGTGCCCCTATCGGAGACAATGTCTTGAGGTAGCCCATGAATTCAAAAGATATGTTGAATGAACAAATAGGCAAGATCCTTGGCACTAGATAATTTGGACAGGGGAATAAAGTAAGCCATTTTACTGAAACAGTTGACCACAACCCAGATGATAGAACACTTGGAGGACTTCGGCAGATCCACAACAAAATCCATAGATAAATGAGTCCATGGTTTTGAGGGTATGGATAAAGGTAGCAACTGTCCGGAGGGAAGAAATCAAGGAAATTTGTTTTCTCATACGTCCTAGAGGATGCTGGGGTCCACTACATGACCATGGGGTATAGACGGTTCCGCAGGAGCCATGAGCACTTTAAGACTTTTCAAAGGGTGTGAACTGGCTCCTCCCTCTATGCCCCTCCTCCAGACCTCAGTTTTAGAAATGTGCCCAGGCAGACTGGATGCACTCCAGGGGAGCTCTACTGAGTTTCTCTGAAAAGACTTATGTTAGGTTTTTTATTTTCAGGGAGAACTGCTGGCAACAGTCTCCCTGCTTCGTGAGACTGAGGGGGCAGAAGTAGGAACCAACTTCCTAAAGAGTTTCATGGCTCTGCTTCTGGCTGACAGGACACCATTAGCTCCTGAAGGGTACTGAACGCTAGCCGTGTCTAGATGCTCACTCCCACAGCACGCCGTCACCCCCCTCACAGAGCCAGAAGTCAGAAGACAGGTGAGTGTAAGAAGATAGATCTTCAATCAACATAGTGACAGCTAAAGGTACCGCGCGGCTGGTGGGAGCACAGCGCTCCATTGCTGCCCACACACACAGGCACTGCAGGGTGTGTGTGTGTGGGGGGGGGGTGCCCTGGGCAGCAAAATACCTTAAAAACTGGCTAAAAGGGGGCATAAGATGCCCAGGCACAGCCTTACCCCTGCCAGTATAAATATTGTATATAATCTCTGAAGTGTAAATGCGCCATTGCGGGGGCGGAGCTTCCTCCTCAGTCAGCCAGCACACTGCTCAGTGTAATTTTCTCTCTCTCCTCAGGCTGCAGAGACAATGCTGGTCCTCCTCCACTTCTGACTACAAGTATCAGGGTGCAAAACAGCGATTTTGGTGCTTTACAGGTGTATTTACATTGTAAAACAGCGCTGCATGTCAGTGGGCATTTTGTGTTCACAGGCATTAGATACTGGCGCAAGGGGTTGTGAACTGGCTGCTCCTAAACTGTGTCCCTCTGGCAGATTTTACTGTGGGTCTGTCCCCTATAAGTCCCAGTGTGTCTGTGTGTGTGTTGTGCACGTGTGTAAGACATGTCTGAGGCAGGGAGTTCTTCCCCAGCGGAAGCCATTTTAGGGACACAGACTTGTAATGTGGTGGCGCTGCCGGCACAACAAGAGCCTGCATGGGTGAAATAAATACGTGATAGTATGCATCATATCAATAGGAGATTAGATAAGTCTGAATCTCATGCAGAATGCTGGAGAAAGTCTGTGGAAGATGTGATTTTTCAGGGTTCTGTACTTCCACCCGCAGGCGACCCCTCTGGGTCACATAACAGACCGTTTGCAAATATTGTAAATACTGATATCGACACGGACACTGATTCCTGTGTCGACGATAGTGACTCCAGGGAAATAGATCATAAATTGGCGAAAAATATACAATATATGATTGTGGCTATAAGAGAAGTTCTGGAGGTTACTGAAACCACTCCTGTACCTCAGGAGAAGGCCAATTTCTTTAAAGAAAAGAAATCGAAGGTTACTTTCCTTCCTTCCCATGAGCTAAATACTCTCTTTGAAGGGGTGTGGGTGAATCCTGAAAAGAAATGTCTTATTTCCAAGAGGATTCAGATGGCTTATCCTTTCCCTGCAGAGGACAGGAACAAATGGGAGTCACCCCCTGTGTTAGACAGTGCACTGTCCAGGTTGACAAAGAAAGTGATTCTCCCTGCACCTGGGACGGCTTCACTAAAGGAGCCGGCAGACAGCAAAATGGAGACTACATTAAAATCCATTTATGTTGCCAATGGTACGCTGCTCAGGCCCACAATTGGTTGCGCGTGGGTGAGTCGCGCTATTGAAAAATGGTCAGAAAGCTTGTCATCTGAAATTGACATGATTGATAAAGATGAGATACTCCTTAAATTAGGGAATATCAAAGACGCTGCTGCATACATGCTAGAAGCCATGAAAGATATTGGACTCTTGGGTTCAACAGCTGCTACCATGGCGGTATCGGCTAGGCGGGCGTTGTGGATTCGCCAGTGGAACGCGGATGCAGATTCCAAAAAGAATATGGAGGCTCTCCCGTATAAAGGTGAGGCCTTATTTGGGGATGGACTGGATGCGTTAGTCTCGGCGGCTACCGCAGGTAAGTCGACCTTTTTGCCTTATGCTCTGGCACCGGCAAAAAAGACACATCACTCTCACATGCAGTCCTTTCGGCCCAATAAACACAAAAAGGCCAAAGGTCCCCCTTCTTTGCAGGTAGAGGAAGGGGAAAGGGAAAGAAGTCCACAGTGGCTTCAGGATCCCAGGAGCAGAAGTCAACCCCTACTTCTGCCAAATCTACAACATGACGCTGGGGCTCCCTTGCGGGAGGCCACTCGGGTGGGGGCACGTCTGAAACTGTTCAGTCAAGGTTGGATTCAATCTGGCCTCGATCCCTGGGTTTTACAAATAGTGCCCCAGGGGTACAAGCTGGAGTTTCAAGACGTTCCTCCATGCCGATTTTTTAAATCGACCTTGCCAGTTTCTCTTCCAGAAAGAGAGGCAGTAACAGCGGCAATTCAAAAATTATGTCACGATCAGGTCATAGTCCTGGTGCATTTCTCACATCAAGGGGAGGGGTTTTATTCAAGCCTCTTTGTAGTTCCGAAGCCAGACGGCTCGGCCAGACCGATCCTAAACCTAAAAAATCTGAATCTCTACTTGAAACGGTTCAAGTTCAAAATGGAATCGTTGAGGGCAGTGATTTCCAGTCTGGAGGAGGGGGACTACATGGTGTCCGTAGACATAAAGGATGCTTACCTGCATGTTCCCATTTATCCGCCCCACCAGGCTTATCTGAGATTCGTGGTTCAGGATTGCCATTACCAATTCCAGACTAGAGATGAGCGCCTGAAATTTTTCGGGTTTTGTGTTTTGGTTTTGGGTTCGGTTCCGCGGCCGTGTTTTGGGTTCGACCGCGTTTTGGCAAAACCTCACCGAATTTTTTTTGTCGGATTCGGGTGTGTTTTGGATTCGGGTGTTTTTTTCAAAAAACCCTAAAAAACAGCTTAAATCATAGAATTTGGGGGTAATTTTGATCCCAAAGTATTATTAACCTCAAAAAACATAATTTACACTCATTTTCAGCCTATTCTGAACACATCACACCTCACAATATTATTTTTAGTCCTAAAATTTGCACCGAGGTCGCTGTGTGAGTAAGATAAGCGACCCTAGTGGCCGACACAAACACCGGGCCCATCTAGGAGTGGCACTGCAGTGTCACGCAGGATGTCCCTTCCAAAAAACCCTCCCCAAACAGCACATGACGCAAAGAAAAAAAGAGGCGCAATGAGGTAGCTGACTGTGTGAGAAAGATAAGCGACCCTAGTGGCCGACACAAACACCGGGCCCATCTAGGAGTGGCACTGCAGTGTCACGCAGGATGTCCCTTCCAAAAAACCCTCCCCAATCAGCACATGATGCAAAGAAAAAGAAAAGAAAAAAGAGGTGCAAGATGGAATTATCCTTGGGCCCTCCCACCCACCCTTATGTTGTATAAACAAAACAGGACATGCACACTTTAACCAACCCATCATTTCAGTGACAGGGTCTGCCACACGACTGTGACTGATATGACGGGTTGGTTTGGACCCCCCCCAAAAAAGAAGCAATTAATCTCTCCTTGCACAAACTGGCTCTACAGAGGCAAGATGTCCACCTCATCTTCACCCTCCGATATATCACCGTGTACATCCCCCTCCTCACAGATTATCAATTCGTCCCCACTGGAATCCACCATCTCAGCTCCCTGTGTACTTTGTGGAGGCAATTGCTGCTGGTCAATGTCTCCGCGGAGGAA
Organism: Pseudophryne corroboree; assembly: GCF_028390025.1. Lineage (NCBI taxonomy): Eukaryota > Metazoa > Chordata > Amphibia > Anura > Myobatrachidae > Pseudophryne > Pseudophryne corroboree. The sequence goes on from NC_086450.1 coordinate 497,705,620, forward strand.
TTGATTATAATTCATTTTAATGAACATCATCTTCTCCACATTTTCTGGATGTAACCTCGTACGCCGATTGCTGACAAGGTGAGCGGCGGCACTAAACACTCTTTCGGAGTACACACTTGTGGGAGGGCAACTTAGGTAGAATAAAGCCAGTTTGTGCAAGGGCCTCCAAATTGCCTCTTTTTCCTGCCAGTATAAGTACGGACTGTGTGACGTGCCTACTTGGATGCGGTCACTCATATAATCCTCCACCATTCTATCAATGTTGAGAGAATCATATGCAGTGACAGTAGACGACATGTCCGTAATCGTTGTCAGGTCCTTCAGTCCGGACCAGATGTCAGCATCAGCAGTCGCTCCAGACTGCCCTGCATCACCGCCAGCGGGTGGGCTCGGAATTCTGAGCCTTTTCCTCGCACCCCCAGTTGCGGGAGAATGTGAAGGAGGAGATGTTGACAGGTCGCGTTCCGCTTGACTTGACAATTTTGTCACCAGCAGGTCTTTCAACCCCAGCAGACCTGTGTCTGCCGGAAAGAGAGATCCAAGGTAGGCTTTAAATCTAGGATCGAGCACGGTGGCCAAAATGTAGTGCTCTGATTTCAACAGATTGACCACCCGTGAATCCTTGTTAAGCGAATTAAGGGCTGCATCCACAAGTCCCACATGCCTAGCGGAATCGCTCCGTGTTAGCTCCTTCTTCAATGCCTCCAGCTTCTTCTGCAAAAGCCTGATGAGGGGAATGACCTGACTCAGGCTGGCAGTGTCTGAACTGACTTCACGTGTGGCAAGTTCAAAGGGCATCAGAACCTTGCACAACGTTGAAATCATTCTCCACTGCACTTGAGACAGGTGCATTCCATCTCCTATATCGTGCTCAATTGTATAGGCTTGAATGGCCTTTTGCTGCTCCTCCAACCTCTGAAGCATATAGAGGGTTGAATTCCACCTCGTTACCACTTCTTGCTTCAGATGATGGCAGGGCAGGTTCAGTAGTTTTTGGTGGTGCTCCAGTCTTCTGTACGTGGTGCCTGTACGCTGAAAGTGTCCCGCAATTTTTCTGGCCACCGACAGCATCTCTTGCACGCCCCTGTCGTTTTTTAAAAAATTCTGCACCACCAAATTCAAGGTATGTGCAAAACATGGGACGTGCTGGAATTTGCCCATATTTAATGCACACACAATATTGCTGGCGTTGTCCGATGCCACAAATCCACAGGAGAGTCCAATTGGGGTAAGCCATTCCGCGATGATCTTCCTCAGTTGCCGTAAGAGGTTTTCAGCTGTGTGCGTATTCTGGAAAGCGGTGATACAAAGCGTAGCCTGCCTAGGAAAGAGTTGGCGTTTGCGAGATGCTGCTACTGGTGCCGCCGCTGCTGTTCTTGCGGCGGGAGTCCATACATCTACCCAGTGGGCTGTCACAGTCATATAGTCCTGACCCTGCCCTGCTCCACTTGTCCACATGTCCGTGGTTAAGTGGACATTGGGTACAACTGCATTTTTTAGGACACTGGTGAGTCTTTTTCTGACGTCCGTGTACATTCTCGGTATCGCCAGCCTAGAGAAGTGGAACCTAGATGGTATTTGGTAACGGGGGCACACTGCCTCAATAAATTGTCTAGTTCCCTGTGAACTAACGGCGGATACCGGACGCACGTCTAACACCAACATAGTTGTCAAGGACTCAGTTATCCGCTTTGCAGTAGGATGACTGCTGTGATATTTCATCTTCCTCGCAAAGGACTGTTGAACAGTCAATTGCTTACTGGAAGTAGTACAAGTGGGCTTACGACTTCCCCTCTGGGATGACCATCGACTCCCAGCGGCAACAACAGCAGCGCCAGCAGCAGTAGGCGTTACACGCAAGGATGCATCGGAGGAATCCCAGGCAGGAGAGGACTCGTCAGACTTGCCAGTGACATGGCCTGCAGGACTATTGGCATTCCTGGGGAAGGAGGAAATTGACACTGAGGGAGTTGGTGGGGTGGTTTGCGTGAGCTTGGTTACAAGAGGAAGGGATTTACTGGTCAGTGGACTGCTTCCGCTGTCACCCAAAGTTTTTGAACTTGTCACTGACTTATTATGAATGCGCTGCAGGTGACGTATAAGGGAGGATGTTCCGAGGTGGTTAACGTCCTTACCCCTACTTATTACAGCTTGACAAAGGGAACACACGGCTTGACACCTGTTGTCCGCATTTCTGGTGAAATACCTCCACACCGAAGAGCTGATTTTTTTGGTATTTTCACCTGGCATGTCAACGGCCATATTCCTCCCACGGACAACAGGTGTCTCCCCGGGTGCCTGACTTAAACAAACCACCTCACCATCAGAATCCTCCTGGTCAATTTCCTCCCCAGCGCCAGCAACACCCATATCCTCCTCATCCTGGTGTACTTCAACACTGACATCTTCAATCTGACTATCAGGAACTGGACTGCGGGTGCTCCTTCCAGCACTTGCAGGGGGCATGCAAATAGTGGAAGGCGCATGCTCTTCACGTCCAGTGTTGGGAAGGTCAGGCATCGCAAACGACACAATTGGACTCTCCTTGTGGATTTGGGATTTCAAAGAACGCACAGTTCTTTGCGGTGCTTTTGCCAGCTTGAGTCTTTTCATTTTTCTAGCGAGAGGCTGAGTGCTTCCATCCTCATGTGAAGCTGAACCACTAGCCATGAACATAGGCCAGGGCCTCAGCCGTTCCTTGCCACTCCGTGTGGTAAATGGCATATTGGCAAGTTTACGCTTCTCCTCCGACAATTTTATTTTAGGTTTTGGAGTCCTTTTTTTTCTGATATTTGGTGTTTTGGATTTGACATGCTCTGTACTATGACATTGGGCATCGGCCTTGGCAGACGACGTTGCTGGCATTTCATCGTCTCGGCCATGACTAGTGGCAGCAGCTTCAGCACGAGGTGGAAGTGGATCTTGATCTTTCCCTAATTTTGGAACCTCAACTTTTTTGTTCTCCATATTTTATAGGCAGAACTAAAAGTCACCTCAGGTAAACAATGGAGATGGATGGATTGGATACTAGTATACAATTATGGACGGACTGCCACGGTTAGGTGGTATAAAAAAACCACGGTTAGGTGGTATATATTATAATAATAATACAATTATGGATGGACGGACTGCCTGCCGACTGCCGACACAGAGGTAGCCACAGCCGTGAACTACCGCACTGTACACTGGTTGATAAAGAGATAGTAGTATACTCGTAACAACTAGTATGACACTATGACGACGGTATAAAGAATGAAAAAAAAACCACGGTTAGGTGGTATATATTATAATAATAATACAATTATGGATGGACGGACTGCCTGCCGAGTGCCGACACAGAGGTAGCCACAGCCGTGAACTACCGCACTGTACACTGGTTGATAAAGAGATAGTAGTATACTCGTAACAACTAGTATGACACTATGACGGTATAAAGAATGAAAAAAAAACCACGGTTAGGTGGTATATATTATAATAATAATACAATTATGGATGGACGGACTGCCTGCCGACTGCCGACACAGAGGTAGCCACAGCCGTGAACTACCGCACTGTACACTGGTTGATAAAGAGATAGTAGTATACTCGTAACAACTAGTATGACACTATGGCGACGGTATAAAGAAAGAAAAAAAAATACCACAGTTAGGTGGTATATATTATAATAATAATACAATTATGGATGGACGGACTGCCTGCCGACTGCCGACACAGAGGTAGCCACAGCCGTGAACTACCGCACTGTACACTGGTTGATAAAGAGATAGTAGTATACTCGTAACAACTAGTATGACACTATGACGACGGTATAAAGAATGAAAAAAAAAACACGGTTAGGTGGTATATATTATAATAATAATACAATTATGGATGGACGGACTGCCTGCCGACTGCCGACACAGAGGTAGCCACAGCCGTGAACTACCGCACTGTACACTGGTTGATAAAGAGATAGTAGTATACTCGTAACAACTAGTATGACACTATGACGACGGTATAAAGAATGAAAAAAAAACCACGGTTAGGTGGTATATATTATAATAATAATACAATTATGGATGGACGGACTGCCTGCCGACTGCCGACACAGAGGTAGCCACAGCCGTGAACTACCGCACTGTACACTGGTTGATAAAGAGATAGTAGTATACTCGTAACAACTAGTATGACACTATGACGGTATAAAGAATGAAAAAAAAACCACGGTTAGGTGGTATATATTATAATAATAATACAATTATGGATGGACGGACTGCCTGCCGACTGCCGACACAGAGGTAGCCACAGCCGTGAACTACCGCACTGTACACTGGTTGATAAAGAGATAGTAGTATACTCGTAACAACTAGTATGACACTATGACGACGGTATAAAGAAAGAAAAAAAAATACCACGGTTAGGTGGTATATATTGTAATACAATTATGGATGGACGGACTGCCTGCCGAGTTCCGACTGCCGACACAGAGGTAGCCACAGCCGTGAACTACCGCACTGTACTGTGTCTGCTGCTAATATAGACTGGTTGATAAAGAGATAGTATACAATACATACAACAATATACTACTATACTGGTGGTCAGGCACTGGTCACCACTAGTCACACTGGCAGTGGCACTCCTGCAGCAAAAGTGTGCACTGTTTAATTTTAAATTAATATAATATTATGTACTCCTGGGGGCTCCTGCTATAACAACCTGCAGTGCTCCCCAGTCTCCCCCACAATTATTATAAGCTTTGCCTTTTATACATTGATGTGCAGCACACTGGGCTGAGCTGAGTGCACACAGACTGAGTCACACTGTGTGACTGGCTGCTGCTGTGTATCGTTTTTTTTCAGGCAGAGAACGGATATAGCAGAGAACGGATATATTATATTAAAATAAATAAAAGTTAACTAACAACAACTGCACTGGTCACTGTGGTAAACTCTGTCTGACTCTGCACAATCTCTCTCTCTCTTCTAATCTAATTTCTAATGGAGAGGACGCCAGCCACGTCCTCTCCCTATCAATCTCAATGCACGTGTGAAAATGGCGGCGACGCGCGGCTCCTTATATAGAATCCGAGTCTCGCGAGAATCCGACAGCGTCATGATGACGTTCGGGCGCGCTCGGGTTAACCGAGCAAGGCGGGAGGATCCGAGTCTGCTCGGACCCGTAAAAAAAACATGACGTTCGTGCGGGTTCGGTTTCAGAGAAACCGAACCCGCTCATCTCTATTCCAGACGTTGCCTTTTGGTCTCTCCACGGCGCCGAGGGTATTCACCAAGGTGATGGTGGAGATGATGGTCCTCCTGCATAAAAAAGGAGTCAATATAATTCCTTATCTGGACGATCTCCTGATAAAGGCGAGATCCAGGGAGCAGTTGCTACAGAACATCACACTCTCCCTGTCCGTACTCCAACAACACAGGGGGTAATTCCAAGTTGATCGCAGCAGGAATTTTTTTAGCAGTTGGGCAAAACCATGTGAACTGCAGGGGAGGCAGATTTAACATGTGCAGAGAGAGTTAGATTTGGGTGTGGTGTGTTCAATCTGCAATCTAATTTGCAGTGTAAAAATAAAGCAGCCAGTATTTACCCTGCACAGAAACAAAATAACCCACCCAAATCTAACTCTCTCTGCAAATGTTATATCTGCCCCCCTGCAGTGCACATGGTTTTGCCCAACAGCTAACAGTTTTTTTCCAAAGACAATTGGCCTCTCTTTCAGAAGTTCAGACCTTTGTGAAAGGGGTTCTGCACATCCAGCCTCCATTTGTGCCTCCAGTGGCACCTTGGGACCTTAATGTGGTGTTGCAATTCCTTTAATCGGATTGGTTTGAACCTCTGCAAGAAATAGAGTTGAAGTTTCTCACTTGGAAAGTGGTGATGCTTTTGGCATTGGCATCCGCAAGGCGGGTGTCTGAATTGGGGGCCTTGTCTCACAAGAGCCCTTACCTGATCTTCCATGCAGATAGGGCAGAGTTGAGAACTCGCCAACATTTTCTTCCTAAGGTGGTTTCATCTTTCCACATAAACCAACCTATTGTGGTGCCAGTGGCTACTGACACGTTCACTGAATCAAAGTCTCTAGCTGGGGTTAGGGCTTTGAACATTTACAGTATGTAGCTAGAACAGCTAGGATACGGAAAACAGAGGCTCTGTTTGTCCTGTATGCTCCCAACAAAATTGGGTGTCCTGCTTCCAAGCAGACTATTGCGCGCTGGATCAGAGGAACGATTCAGCAAGCTCATTCTACGGCTGGAATGCCGTTATCTACGTTGGTGAAGGCTCATTCTACTAGGAAGGTGGGCTCATCCTGGGCCGCTGCCCGGGGGGTCTCATCATTACAACTTTGCCGAGCGGCTACTTGGTCAGGGTCAAACACATTTGCAAAGTTCTACAAGTTTGACACCTCGGCCGAGGAGGACCTCAAGTTCGGTCAATCGGTGCTGCAGGGTCATCCGCACTCTCCCGTCCATACTGGAGCTTTGGTATAAACCCCATGGTCATGTAGTGGACCCCAGCATCCTCTAGGACGTATGAGAAAACAGGATTTTAATACCTACCGGTAAATCCTTTTCTCCTAGTCCGTAGAGGATGCTGGGTGCCCGTCCCAGTGCGTACTTTACCTGCAGTTTTGTTTATTAGAGTTACACATGTTTGTGTTTTATTAGTTTTCAGCATGTTGCTGTAATTGGTTCATGCCTGTTGGCGTGTGTTATGTTGAATGCCATGTTGTGCGGCATGGTTGAGGTGTGAGCTGGTATGTATCTCACCATTAGTATTAAAGTAAATCCTTTCCTCAAAATGTCCGTCTCCCTGGGCACAGTTCCTATAACTGAGGTCTGGAGGAGGGGCATAGAGGGAGGAGCCAGTTCACACCCTTTGAAAAGTCTTAAAGTGCCCGTCTATACCCCATGGTCATGTAGTGGACCCCAGCATCCTCTACGGATTAGGAGAAAAGGATTCACCGGTAGGTATTAAAATCCTGTTTTTGGTACAGACATTGCATGCCCTTACAAACTCCTGTAAATCAGTCTTGATAGTCAGCCGCCACACAGAACGAGAGAGACGGTCCAATGTTTTAGCAATCCCCAGATGCCCCGAGGTCTTATTGAAATGGAACTCAAATAAAACTGCAAATCTGAATTTCTCCGGTACAAACAGAAGTCCAGAGGGAGTTTCGGATGGGGCCTGCGCCTGTGCTGACTGAATGTGTGACTCGAGATCCACAGTGAGACCAGCAAGAATGTATTTCGGGGGAACAATAGGCACTGGGAACTTAGAGACTTCTTGACTAGACATAAAACTCTGGGATAAGGCGTCTCAGCCTTCACATTCCTGTATCCTGGCCTAAAGGTGATCACAAAATTGAATTTAGCAAAAAACAGTGCCCATCTGGACTACTGGGAATTCAATCTCTTCGCCGATTCGATGTAAGCCAGGTTTTTGTGATCAGTAAACACTGCCACTGCATGTCTTGCCCCCTCCAGCCAGTGTCTCCATTCCTCCAGGGCCACATGACTGCCAAGAGTTCCCGATTTCCAATGTCATAATTGACCTCTGCAGATGAAAACGTCCGTGAGAAAAAGGCACAGGGGTGAAGTTTGTGGTCGATTGGCTCTTCCTGTGAGAGAATGGCTCCTACTCCCATTTCAGAAGCATCTACTTCTACTATGAAGGGCAAATCCGGATTAGGATGACGGAGAACTGGAGCAGAGATAAATGCTTTTTTAAGCTCTTCAAATGCTTTAATCGCCTGTGGAGGCTAATGAGTAGGATCGACACCTTTCTTGGTTAGACTCCATTGGTGCTACTATGGTGGAGAGAAAGAATGGATAATTCCCCTGTAATAATTTGAAAAACTGAGAAAGCGTTGAATGGCTTTCAGACTTGTGTGATGGACCCAGTTCCGGATTGCTTGGAGTTTCTTGGGATCCATTTAAAATCATTTGGACGTGATTATATATCCCAAGAAGGCTTCCTTCTCCACCTCAAACTCACACTTCTCCAGTTTAGCATAAAGCTGATTCTCTCTGGGTTTTTAGAGAACAGCCGTGACATGAACCCGATGTTCCTCGAGAGTTCATGAATAAATCAAGATGACCAGAGTTACCTGTTGGTAGAGAGGACAGGGACAGGAAGAGAATGACTGAAACCAAGTATGGGTCCAAGGACTGGCTGACAGAACTGAGATAAAGTATGACTATGAGAGGGACCAGGGAGAGACACTGTAGTGGAGTGGGACTGTGGTGAAAGAGACAGGTGTGGTGGTGATGTATGAAGTAGCTGTATGCAAATAACAAAGGCAATGGAGGACTACAGAAAGACCGGATGCAGTTGTGTGACCGGCGGTCACAATGCCAATGCCGGGATCCTGCTCCCTAACAAACCCGATAGTCGCATGCCGAATAAAAGGGACTATTCCCGCGCTCATGGGAGTCCACAACACCCATAGAGTGGGAATAGAACCCGCAGCATACCGAGTGCAGCGAGCCCACAAGGGGCTTCGTTTCTCTCCCCCCCCCCCCGCCCCCCCACCGGGCATCTGAAAGCCGTGATCCCGGCGTCCATATGGTGACCGAAAGTCACACAAACCCAACCCAGAAAGACAGAGGATAAAGGCAGACAAAGAATAACTATTGTGCTAAGGTAGACAGAACAGGGTCCAGCAAAGATTCTTTCAGCACGAGGTTCACAGGGCTGGCAGATCCTCACTAGAAGCAGGAACTATAACCAGCAGTTTGGGAGTGAGCAGGAAGGGAATATAAATGGTGCTTGCACAATGAGAAACCTGCTGTATAATTAGAAACTCCATGCAGCTGCCCTGCTGCACATATACTGACATTAATTCCTCAGCAACGGAGAATGCCGTCTGCCTCCGGCGTCCCCATTGCTAGGTGCCCCCAGCGTGCATAGCACCCTGCGTCAACCTGTTGCTAGGCGCCGGTCGGGGACCAGCGGCCCTAGCGTCCGGAATAGACGTGGCCTACCGGTCACCAGGAAGCCGCCAGGACCTGCTAACACAATCCTCTAAGTATACAGAGAAACAGGGGGTTAATCAGGAGGCGCTCCCAAAGCACAGACCAACACAATTAAATTTAAAAAAAAGTTAATTTAATACAAATCAATTCAAATACAGTGTAATAAATTCTGCAGTAGCAACAAAAACTCCCGGGAGCGGTAATAAAGAATAGATGATTAAAGTATGAGTTGCAGACAACTCAATAGCATCAGATAACTTTAAATCAAATACCCAATTGGCGCTTACAAATGCATACAACAATTTTGTGAAAACAATCAAATATTTATTAAAATAGTAATAGCACAAAGTATACGCACACCCCCTGGGGGTATTAACATTTACATAAAACAGCACATAATAAGACAGCAGGTATTTGTTGCATATGTATAATGCGATGATACAGCATTCTGCTGTTGCAACAATGTATAAAAATAGGCTTCAAATAGACAGCGTGTTACAAGTCTTGCACCTACCGCAAGAAATGGCACTGCCCCCTGCACTTCTCACTCCCTGTGCCTCACTCCCCCATCTCACTCCCTGCTCGTCTCACTACCCCATCTTACTCCCTGCTCGTCTCACTACCCCATCTTACTCCCTGCTCGTCTCACTACCCCATCTTACTCCCTGCTCGTCTCACTACCCCATCTTACTCCCTGCTATCCTTTCAGCCTCTGCTTCTATCTCACCCACTGTACCTCTCATTCCCTGTGCCTCACTCCCCTATCTCACTCCCTGTGCCTCACTCCCCCATCTAACCCCTTGCTCCTCTGACTACCCCATCTTACTCCCTGCTACTCTTTCAGCCTCTGCTTCAATCTCACCCACTGTACCTCTCTCATTCCCTGTGCCTCACTCCCTGTGCCTCACTCCCCATCTATCCCCCTGCTCCTCTGACTACCCCATCTTACTCCCTGCTACCCTTTCAGCCTCTGCTTCTATCTCACCCACTGTACCTCTCATTCCCCCATCTCACCCCCTGTGCCTCACTCCCTCATCTCACCCCCTGTGCTTCACTCCCTATCTCACCCACTGTGCCTCACTCCCCCATCTCAATCCCTGTGCCTCACTCCCCCATTTCACCCCTATGCCTCACTCCCTCATCTCACCCCTTGTGCCTCCCTATCTCACTCCCTGTGCCACACTCCCCCATTTCACCCCTATGCCTCACTCCCTCATCTCACCCCCTGTGCCTCACTCCCCCATCTCACCCCCTGTGCCTCACTCCCTCATCTCACCCCCTGTGCCTCACTCCCTCATCTCACCCCCTGTGCCTCACTCCCTCATCTCACCCCCTGTGCCTCACTCCCCCATCTCACCCCCTGTGCCTCACTCCCTCATCTCAACCTCTGTGCCTCTCTCCCCCATCTCACCCCCTGTGCCTCACTCCCTCATCTCACCCCTGTGCCTCCCTCCCCCATCTCACCCCCTGTGCCTCACTCCCTCATCTCAACCTCTGTGCCTCACTCCCCCATCTCACCCCCTGTGCCTCACTCCCTCATCTCAACCTCTGTGCCTCACTCCCCCATCTCACCCCCTGCCCCTGTCATTTCCCTGAGACACACCTCTGTCTCTGCTGGGAGTGGGACGTAGTATAATCAGGGAGCATCGGCTGGGTCTCGGCTGCAGTGCAGTTTGAAATTGTCAGCGGCCACCGCCCAGTGGCGTAACTACTGCCCCCGCAGCCCTCGCGGTGGCTTGGGGGTGAGGGGCTGCGGGGGCGCCACTGATTTACAGCAGACTGACATGCGGACGAGCGTCCGCATGTCAGTCTGCGGTCTCCTTCCCTCCGCCGCTTGTTGGAGGGACACGGAGGGCACAGCGTGCCTCTCCTGTGTCCCTCCTGCATCATCTCCGGCGGCCGCGGGTCTAATAGGGGGAAGTGCCGTCCGTGAGCTCTAATTGGCTCACGGAACCGGCACTTCCCCCTATTAGACCCGCGGCCGCCAGAGATGATGCAGCAGGAGGGACACAGGAGAGGCGAGCTGTGCCCTCCGTGTCCCTCCAAAAAGCTGCGGCGGCGGGGGGCGGGAGGTGGGGGAAGAAATATCTGGCACTGGGGCATATATGGCACTGGGGGGGGGGTATCTGGCACTGGGGGCATATATGGCACTGGGGGGGAATATCTGGCACTGGGGGCATAAATGGCACGGGGGGGATATCTGGCACTGGGGGCATATATGGCACGGGGGGGAATATCTGGCACTGGGGAGGGGGATATCTGGCACTGGGGGCATATATGGCACTGGGGGGGGGGATATCTGGCACTGGGGCATATATGGCACTGGGGGAGAATATCTGGCACTGGGGGCATATATGGCACTTGGGGGGAATATCTGGCACTGGGGGCATATATGGCACTGGGGGGGAATATCTGGCACTGGGGGCAAATGTGGCACTGGGGGGGAATATCTGGCACTGGGGGCATATGTGGCACTGGTGGCATATCTGGCACTGGGGGCATATCTGGCACTGGGGGCATATATGGCACTGGGGGCATATCTGGCACTGGGGGGGTATATGTGTACCTGGCACATGGGGGGGCTATATTTGGCACTGGGGCATGTGAGTACCTGGCACCGTGGGGGAATATCTGGCACTGGGGACATATGTGGCACTGGGAGCACAGCCCTAGCAACAAGGACTACCTCCTAGCAACGAGCATGACACCCAGTGCATGAAACACCTGGCAACGAGCATGACACCCAGTGCATGAAACACCTGGCAACGAGCATGACACCCAGTGCATGAAACCCCTGGCAACGAGCATGACACCCTGAGCATGAAAACCCCTGGCACCGTGCATGGAACCAAGAGCATGAAACCCCTGGCAACGAGATTGACACCCAGTGCATGAAACCCCTGACAACGAGCAGGTAATTGAAAAGTAATTAGAAGCCTTACTGTAGGACTTAATGTGTAATGGGCATTACGGTGTGTGGCATAATGTATCACGGACATTGCGGTGTGTGTCATAATGTGTCACAGGCATTACGGTGTATGGTATACTATATCGCGGGCATTGTGATATGTGGTATAATGTCTCAGGGTCATTGCAGTGTGTGGCATAATGTATCACGGACATTGCGGTGTGTGCCATAATGTGTCAGGCATTACGGTGTGTGGTATACTATATCACGGGCATTGTGGTATGTGGTATAATGTCTCAGGGTCATTGCAGTGTGGCATAATACATAACGGGCATTGCGGTGTGTGGCATAGGGTATAACGGGCAGGGCATTGCGGTATGTGTCACAGGCATTACGGTGTATGGTATACTATATCACGGGCATTGTGGTATAATGTCTCAAGGTCATTGCAGTGTGTGGCATAATGTGTCACAGGCATTGTATGTGCTATAATGTATCGGGCATTGCAGTGTGTGGCATAATGTATCACGGACATTGCGGTGTGTGTCATAATGTGTCACAGACATTGTATGTGCTATAATGTATCAGGGGCATTGCAGTGTGTAGCATAATGTATAACGGGCATTGCGATTCCTGTCATAATGTGTCACAGGCATTACGGTGTGTGGCATAATGTGTCACAGGCATTACGGTGTGTGACATAATGTGTCGGGGGCATTACAGTGTGTGCATATTGTGTCATGTGCATTATTGTGTGCGGCATAATGTCTAAGGGCCATTGCAGTATGTGGCATAATGTATACTGGGCATTACTATAAGGAGGAAAAATTACAAATAATGTAAGGGGCATGAATCAGGATTATTTTTCTTTCCTGTGGTGGCTAACGTCTGGGCGTGCAGGTTGCAAAACTGGGGTATAAGGTAGTCTTTTCCTGCAATACCACGCCCCTTTATGCGAAACCACGCCCATTCCAATGAAACTAATCCCCTTTTTTGCTCCCTATTATGGAGCATGGGGGGGCGCCGAAGAATTTTTTGGCTTGGGGGAGAAAAATTTCTAGTTACGCCACTGCCACCGCCCATTCCTGTGGACCGTCTGCCAATCAAAAGAAGAGTCCGCTCTTTGAATCTGACACAGATTGCGCGCCAATCACGGCTCGTAGACTGCCAGCGAATGAGAAGCTGCCACTTGGCAGCTTCTCATTGGCTGGCAGTCCGCGAGCTGTGATTGGCTCACACCACATTAAAAAAAAAAGCCTCCCCTACTTTTAATTGGCTGCTGGTCTGCCTGCAAGCCGGGATTGTCTGGCGGTCGCTGCCAGCTTTAAAAAGCACTGCAGCCGGGACCCGATGCTAGTGGCCGGGCGGAGGCAGAACTGGTTCCACCTTCAATTAGAAGTGACGGAATGCAGTTCTACCCCGTTCTGGCCCTCTTTAACCTCTGGCTGTCACTGATATAAAGGGTTGCCACAGGCAGACTGTAAGCTGTCAATGCAGTTGGTGTCAGGCAACAATAAATTAGTGGTCACACAGTACAGCCCCATACACACTGGACGAGAAAATGAAAGATCTCGTTCAGAAGAGCCGATCTGAGCGAGATCTTTCACAATCTCGTCCAGTGTGTACACTAAATGTCGTTAACGATGCACGCTCCCACGCATCGTTAACGACCCCCTCCCTCGTCTGAACATGTATAGACGAGGGAGGTCCTCGTTAATGACACCCATGCTGCAGATGCAGCATGGGTGTCATTCCCCCCGCCCCACCCCCACCGTTGCTGCCTTTCCCGGCCGCATCGATAAGTGTGTATGCACTTGCCAATGCCGGTCCCCCCGCCAGGTCCCTGCAGCCGCCAATATCGGCGTTGGTGGGGATCGGGTAATGTGTATGGGACTTAAAGTCACCGGGGAGACTCTCGATGAGATCCCTTCAGTCTCAGCTCAGTGACTGAGCCCACCAATAGGATATTGTTTGAAAAAACTGTAATGTCACCTGTATGAGATGAAGTAGCCAACGCAGCAAAAGGTGCAACAATTCCAGCCCTTAGATGCCTGATGTTTGTTATCCCTGCATGGGTGGCCCCGTATACTTTATTGTGACAGCTGGAGGTCCTGCTCAGATGTCCATCAGGAGTGGTATTGCCGCTAGACCCCGGGTGGTTGTCACCTGTGCAACCGGGTGGCCTTTAGGATACGGGCAGCTTGTGCTAGAGTGGAGGTTTTAGGTGATCAGAGGTCATCGAGAGTCTCCCCGGTGACTTTGGCCCTCATTCAGACCTGATCCTAGATGTGATAAATTTAGCACATCTATGATCAGCTTCCCTGACATGCGGGGGGGACGCCGATCACAGGGCTAGTCCGCCCCGCATGTCAGGCCCTACCCCGCCGCACAAGTACAAAAGTATCGCACATCGGCAATGCTTTTGTACTGGAAGAGTAGCTCCCCACCAGCGCTGCTCCCTGCGTGCTCGGGTCGCAGCGGCTGCGTGTGACATCACGCTACCGCCGCGGCCCACCCCAACGGTCCGGGCATGCCTGCATCGCCCGGACCGTGCCTCCTAAATGGCGGACAAACGCCGCTGGCCCGCCCCCTCCCGCCCAGCGACCGCCTCTGCCTGTCAATCAGTCAGAGGCGATTGCAGGGCTAAGACAGCCGTTGGCTGTCTGGCTTGCATCGGCGCAGTGCCGCGCCGGTACATGCGCAGTTCAGACCCGATCGCTGCTGTGCGAAAACGCACAGCAGCGATCGGGTCTGTATTACCCCCTTTGTCTTTACTGTGTGACCACTAATTTACTGTTGTCTGTGGCAACACTTTATATCAGTGACAGCACATTGATACTTTTCTTTTAGTTTGTATAATAAATGTATCTGATGCTATTAAGTTGTCTGCAACTCATATTTTAATCATCTATTCTTTATTACCACTCCCAGGAATTTTCGTTGCTACTGTAGAATTTATTACACTGTATTTGAATTGATTTGTATTAAATTAACTTTTTTTTAAATTTTATTGTGATGGTCTGTGATTTGGGAGCGCCTCCTGATTAGCCCCCTGTTTTCTCTAATGCTAAATGCCCTACATACCGTGCAGTGTGACACAGGGCTGTTTCTAGCCAATTTGGCTCCCAGTGCGAGATTTAAAAATGCTCACCCCCCCCATTGACATAATAAAAAAATGCGCCCCCCATAGATATAAAAATAAAAAATATGCCCTCGCCTAAGGTGACCCCCCACCGGTAAGGGGGCATGGCCTCATTAAAATGGGTGTGGCCTCATAAAAATGGGCGTGGTCTCATCTGAAAAGACTACCTTACACCCCAGTTTTTGACCTTGCACCAACAGATCATGGCCACCACAGGAAAAAAGGGAAAAAAAAAAATATATATATATATATATTTTATGCCACACACCGCAATGCCCTTGATACATTAAATCCCCATTTTACACATTACAACAGGCAAGAGTCCCCATTTTACACATCACGGCAGGCAAGAGTCCCCATTTACACATCACGGCAGGCAAGAGTCCCCATTTTACACATTACGCAGGCAAGTGTCCCCATTTTACACATTACGGCAGGCAAGTGTCCTCATTTTACACATTATAACAGGCAAGAGTCCCCATTTTACACATCACGGCAGGCAAGAGTCCCCATTTTACACATTACGCAGACAAGAGTCCCCATTTTACACATCACGGCAGGCAAGAGTCCCCATTTACACATCATGGCAGGCAAGTGTCCCCATTTTACACATTACGCAGGCAAGTGTCCCCATTTTACACATTACGGCAGGCAAGTGTCCCCATTTTACACATTATACAGGCAAGAGTCCCCATTTTACACATTACGCAGGCAAGTGTCCCCATTTTACACATTACGCAGGCAAGAGTCCCCGTTTTACACATTACACAGGCAAGTGTACCCATTTTACACATTACACAGGCGAGTGTCCCCATTTTACACATTACGGCAGGCAAGTGTACCCATTTTACACATTACACAGGCGAGTGTCCCCATTTTACACATTACGCAGGCAAGTGTACCCATTTTACACATTACGCAGGCAAGTGTCCCCGTTTTACACATTACACAGGCAAGTGTACCCATTTTACACATTACACAGGCGAGTGTCCCCATTTTACACATTACGGCAGGCAAGTGTACCCATTTTACACATTACACAGGCGAGTGTCCCCATTTTACACATTACGCAGGCAAGTGTACCCATTTTACACATTACACAGGCAAGTGTCCCCATTTTACACATTAAGCAGGCAAGAGTCCCCATTTTACACATTACACAGGCAAGAGTCCCCATTTTACACATTACACAGGCAAGAGTCCCCATTTTACACATTACACAGGCAAGAGTTCCCATTTTACACATTACAGCAGGCAAGTGTACCCATTTTACACATTACAGCAGGCAAGTGTACCCATTTTACACATTACGCAGGCAAGAGTCCCCATTTTACACATTGCACAGGCAAGAGTCCCCATTTTACACATTACGCAGGCAAGAGTCCCCATTTTACACATTATACAGGCAAGAGTCCCCATTTTACACATTATACAGGCAAGAGTCCCCATTTTACACATTATGCAGGCAAGTGTCCCCATTTTGCACATTACGGCAGGCAAGTGTCCCCATTTTACACATTATACAGGCAAGAGTCCCCATTTTACACATTATACAGGCAAGAGTCCCCATTTTACACATTATGCAGGCAAGTGTCCCCATTTTGCACATTACGGCAGGCAAGTGTCCCCATTTTACACATTATACAGGCAAGAGTCCCCATTTTACACATTACGCAGGCAAGAGTCCCCATTTTACACATTACGGCAGGCAAGTGTCCCCATTTTACACATTATACAGGCAAGAGTCCCCATTTTACACATTATGCAGGCAAGTGTCCCCATTTTGCACATTACGGCAGGCAAGTGTCCCCATTTTACACATTATACAGGCAAAAGTCCCCATTTTACACATTATGCAGGCAAGTGTCCCCATTTTACACATTACAGCAGGCAAGTATACCCATTTTACACATTACACAGGCAAGAGTCCCCATTTTACACATTACACAGGCAAGAGTCCCCATTTTACACATTACACAGGCAAGAGTCCCCATTTTACACATTACAGCAGGCAAGTGTACCCATTTTACACATTACAGCAGGCAAGTGTACCCATTTTACACATTACGCAGGCAAGAGTCCCCATTTTACACATTGCACAGGCAAGAGTCCCCATTTTACACATTACGCAGGCAAGTGTCCCCATTTTACACATTACGGCAGGCAAGTGTCCCCATTTTACACATTATACAGGCAAGAGTCCCCATTTTACACATTACGCAGGCAAGAGTCCCCATTTTACACATTGCACAGGCAAGAGTCCCCATTTTACACATTACGCAGGCAAGTGTACCCATTTTACCTTACCCATTTTACACATTACGCAGGCAAGTGTCCCATTTTACACATTATACAGGCAAGAGTCCCCATTTTACACATTATGCAGGCAAGTGTCCCCATTTTGCACATTACGGCAGGCAAGTGTCCCCATTTTACACATTATACAGGCAAGAGTCCCCATTTTACACATTATGCAGGCAAGTGTCCCCATTTTACACATTATACAGGCAAGAGTCCCCATTTTACACATTATGCAGGCAAGTATACCCATTTTACACATTACGCAGGCAAGTGTACCCATTTTACACATTACGCAGGCAAGTGTCCCCATTTTACACATTACGCAGGCAAGAGTCCCCATTTTACACATTACGCAGGCAAGTGTCCCCATTTTACACATTACGCAGGCAAGAGTCCACATTTTACACATTACGCAGGCAAGTGTCAAGTGGGGGGGGAGGAAGGGAGAGGGAGGGGGGGAGAGAGAGACTTACATTTGCAGAGGTTCTTCCCGCTCTTCGGCCCGCCTCTCCCTCCTCGCGCCGGCCGCCTCTCGTCCTTCTAGTAGCTTGGCTCCCCCCCTTGTCATCAGTACTCTGCTCGTGGGGCGTCATTCCGCGAAACTCTGCCTCCCGAGCGGAGTACTCAGGAAGAGGGAGGAGGGGTAAGCAAGGACAAGCAAAAGTGCCGCGGCGGGTGCCCCATGCGGTTGCACGGCTCGTCCGCCCCAAGAAACGGCCCTGGTGTGACTCAATCTCCTATAATACTAATATTATGGCTGATTCAAACACAGTATGAGGGTGCTATGGAGAATGAACAAACACACACACTGAATGTAGATAGTTATATAGAGAGACATGGGGATAAAAGGTATATATTCAGCGGGTTTTGTTGACGTGGGAAATGAGGCATAACTACTGTATATTCATTGTCACAGTCCTCTCATTTCCTCACAATGATGTAAAGTCCAGTACAGCACTATGGTAAGAATGTCAAATAAAACTATTTTCAGCCATTGAGCTATATACACATTGGCGTATCTATAATGGGTGCAGTGTGTGTGAGGCACACGGGCCGACCAGGGTCCTGGGGGGCCCACCCCGCACACACTGCACCCATTTGCTTAATACTTACCTCTCTGGAGTCCCCTGTCGGAGCCATCCCTTCTCAGCAGCGTAATAGAGTTTGAACACTAGGGGGAACAAACTCTATTGCGCCTGCTGATATCTCCGGAAAGATGGCACGGCGGCCATTTTTCCGGAGTTTGTCGCATGCGCATTAGCAAAATCTTCGGGAAAATGGCCGCCGCGCCATGTTCCCGGAGGTTTGCGGATGCGCAATAGAGTCTGTTCTCAGACTCTATTGCGCTGCGGAGAAGGATGGCACTGCCGGGGGACCCAGGAGAGGTAAGTATTAAAAAACCTGTGCATCAGTCAGAGAGGAGGGGGCCCCTGAAGCAGAAGGCTGCACACGGGTCTCCTCCTCTCTTAAAACGCCCCTGTATATACACTATTTACATTGTATGGTTCAATGCGGAGCAGCTTTGTTATGTGCTCAGTACATGCTTTCAAGCAGTGATACAGCTAAACGCCCTGTGACCCTAACGCAATAACTGAGACCTCCCTGACTCCACGCTCCCTATTACCAAAACTGACTACAGATGTAATCAGGGCACGACATACGGCTTCTCACTCAGTTGCTCCGGGTTTGGGCACTATCACAGGATGGATGGAAAGTGACGTCACAAGACTGTGGCTCCAACAGACAGAGCTCCCATGGCTGCTGAACAGACAGTCACGGGTTCCAGAGATTTCACCCTGCAGCATTTTTCTATACTGACCGACAACAGAAAGAAAAAATATGTTTCTGCTGCGGGGTACACTGGGCTCCACAAGGATTGGACAATGGGGTGTAGAGTAGGATCTTGATCCGAGGCACCAACAGGCTCAAAGCTTTGACTGTTCACAGAATGCACAGCGCCGCCTCCTATATCACCCCGCCTCCCTGCACAGGATCTCAGTTTTGTAGTTGGTGCTGCAGTAGCAGGCACTTAATAGAGGGGCTGCTCCAGGCAGCCCTAAGAAGAGCTTTTTTTCTGAGGAAAAAAGTGAAGACTCCAAGGGTAGCAGCAGTGATACATGTCAGTGGACATTCACGGCTGCAGCTCCGGCTCTCCCCAGCGGCGCTGTACACTCCCGAGCCCTGGTTGCTGGGTAACTACAGCAGGAGGCTCCGGTTTTCTTCTTGTCAGGCACACACGACGGGGGCTCTCAGGGATCGCATCGGGAGGTGGTAAGTGGGTCCCGCTTACGGGACCCGATCTTTATCGCAATCCGGCGCGGTCAGTGGGAGGCGGGCCACGCGCGCTGGCGGTGGACACTGTGGCAATACAGGTGATCCCACTAGATCACCAGGGCATGGGACAGGTCAGGTTTTCTCTATAAACCGTTTTATTAGAGCCCGCAGTACCCGGTGGTTTTGCCAGCAGGGGGATAGAGCTTGGACCTGAAGCCCCTCCCCCAGCCCCAGGGCGCCATTTTCTGCATATGTTCCCGCCCTGGAGCTGCATATCTGTCTCTCCCTCACTCCCTGGCAGTGTCTGCGGCGCCATTATCCCTCAGCTCACTGTTCCTGGGAATGCTTGGGCAAATCCTCCTATGTAAAGCCGCCTGGTTGTCAGTGCTGTGCCTTTACAAGACACTTAAGTATTCTACCTGCCTTTTTAGTAAGTGTTAGTTAAGAAAGAGTGCATTTAGTCAGGGTTTCCTAGTACAATTACCCTGTGATATACATCCAGTTCTTACTGTGCAGTGTTATATCTATTGTTATATAGCTGTGTAAGCTAGTCCAGTGCAGTATTATTGTTAGTAATAACCTCTGCATTGTACAAACTGTGACTATTTGTGTGTGCATTTGATAGCTGAGTGGTGTCCATTTCGTGTCTTTCACTCAACCTGCTATCCCTATATTCTATAACCTGAGGGGGCTTGGTGCATCAGGTTTTATCTGATATAGGATTTTCACAAAGATATACTGTATTACGTATTTTTCTCTGTGATTTAGTCACCATATCTCTCCTTTATCTCTGCTGGTGCTGACTACACTGCGCAGGGGTTTGGGCTGGAGGTATTGTGCTGCTACCAATTGGACTGTGTTACCTGATGCTGCAAGTTATATCATGTCTGCTTCTGAGGGTAACGGTTCTGGGGCTGAACACACTGTTGGTGTTGCTGAAGCCCCAGATACCTATGAGGAGAATATAGCAGCTTTGGGCTCTGGTTCTGGGGGCTCCTTGCCCCCCAGTGGGACGGTGGAAACGGGGGCAAATAATGACCCGCCGTGGTCCGCTTTTTCCACGCTTCTGCATACACTAGTTCATAAACTAACACCCCCTATGGCACCCCCAATGCTGGTACAACCGTTTGTGGTCCCTGCAGCTAATCCGCCGTGGGCGGACGATTTATCTGCTCAATTAAAGAAGTTGAACCAGTCCCTGACTACTAAAAAGTCTGACCGTCGCTCGCCTACATCCAAGGGGTCCTCTAAGCGAGCGCTTGTCTCCTCACAATCCACTGCTGTCGCTGACACCTCGTCGGATGAAGACAGCACTTACACTGACCCCACAGGTTCTGACTCAGATACGGCTGATGGGGAGGGTGGTTCATGTGTGGATGTTCCTGATCTTTTGGAGGCTATTAAGTTAATTTTACAGATTATGGATGATCCCGAGCCATCCGTTCCTCCTAAGAAACCAGATAGGTTCAAGCGTCAGAAGGTGATTAAACAAGTTTTACCTCACTCTGACCACCTAATTGATATACGTCAGGAACCCTGGGAAAACCTGGGTACGAAGTTTGTGCCTCAAAAGAAGATGCTAGCTCGCTATCCCCTCGCGCCGGAGCTGTCTAAGAATTGGGAAACGCCTCCTCCAGTGGACTCACATGTGGCTAGGATGGTGGTTTCCTCAGCTCTACCGGTCACTACCGTCACGTCTCTAAAAGAGCCTACGGATAAACGTGTGGAGGGTTGTCTGAAAGCGATTTACACCCTCACAGGTGCTGTACAAAGGCCCACTATTGCAGCTACTTGGGCTGCAGAGGCCATTGAAGCATGGGCCTTGGAGTTAGATGCTGAAATCTCCTCTGACCATGCTAGACAATGCTTGTCTTATATTGTCACAGCTTCTTGTTATATTAAAGAGGCGGCTTCTGATGCCGGTATCCTGGCAGCCAAGGCCTCTACTACGTCAGTCCTGGCTCGCCGGATATTGTGGCTGAGATCCTGGTCTGTGGATCTGGACTCTAGAAAAACCCTGGAGGCACTCCCTTTTAAGGGAGATATTCTGTTTGGGGAGGATTTAAATAAGATTGTGGCTGACTTGGCTACAGCCAAAACTGCCTGTCTGCCATGTACTGCTCCTTCTGTGTCGAAGGCTAAAGGTACTTCCTTTCGCCCCTTTCGTCCTTCAGGTAAAGCAAAAGGTCAGGCGTACAACAAGCAGGCCCGCACTTCCAAACCTGGTAAGCCTAAGCCCAAAAGAGCCTGGGCGTCCCGTCAGCCAGCTTCCAAGACAGATAAGCCGGCCGCATGACGGGGCGGGCCTCCCTCTGGGGGATCCAAGGGTGGGGGGCCGGCTTCTAGGGTATACCCAGGAATGGTTGAAGACCACTTCAGATGCCTGGGTACGGGAAGTAGTCACTCGAGGTTACGCCATAGCCTTCAAAAACCGACCCCCTCATCGATTTTGCCAGACAGATATCCCGTTGGACAAGACAAAGGCAAACACTCTACATTCGGTGGTACAGACCCTCCAGGATACAGGAGTCGTAGTACAGGTGCCCCTTGCTCAGAGGTGCCGGGGGTACTATTCTCAGCTGTTTCTAGTCCCGAAACCGAATAGGTCCTCCCGGACCATTCTCAACCTCAAGGCATTGAACAGGTTTGTGAAGGTTTCCAAGTTCCGGATGGAAACCCTTCGCTCCATAGTTCTGGCCTTGGAACCTGGGGACTTCATGGTCTCCCTGGATATACAGGATGCTTACCTGCATATTCCTATAGCAGTGTCTCATCAGCAATACCTGAGATTTGCGATTGGCAACTGCCATTACCAGTTTCGGGCGTTACCTTTTGGTTTAACAACGGCTCCGCGAGTCTTTACAAAAGTCATGGCGGTGATGATGGTGGTACTCCGCCGTCAAGGGGTCAGGATACTGCCATATTTGGACGACTTGTTGATCCTGGCAAATTCCCCAGAACTTCTCCTGCGTCATCTAGATGTGACAGTCCGGTTTCTGCAAGCCCACAGGTGGCTCATCAACTGGAAGAAGTCATCCCTGATCCCTGCTCAGAGCATGGTGCATCTGGGAGCACTATTGGACACTCACAACCAGCGGTTGTTCCTGTCTCAGGAGAAAGTCCTGAAACTTCAGGACAGGATTTGTTGCTTCCTATCTCGTCCGCAAGTGTTGATACATTCGGCGATGCAGGTGCTGGGCCTCATGGTGTCAGCATTTGACATGGTGGAGTACGCTCAATTTCACTCTCGCCCTCTCCAGAGGCTGATTCTAGCCAAATGGGACGGCCTGCCTCACCGGATCAGGTCTCAAATGATCCCATTGACTCCGGAGGTCCGTCTGTCGATGCTCTGGTGGCTCCGGGACCAACAATTGTGCAGGGGCCGTCCGTTCTGGATATCCAACTGGGTCCTGTTGACGACAGATGCCAGTCTAAGAGGTTGGGGCGCGGTGTTGGAGCAACACTCCCTACAGGGGCGGTGGACCAAGGAGGAGTCCCTCCTCTCGATCAATATTCTGGAGTTGCGGGCGGTCTTCAATCCACCTTAACCAGGAGATTGTAGTTCCGGCACTTGTTTCTCCTGATCTGTCTCCCAAAGAGCGGTCTTTGGATGTGGTACGGGCTCTCCATATCTATGTGAAGAGAACTGCTCCTATTAGGAAATCTGATTTTTTTTTTTTGTTGTGTTTTGGTTTCACAAACGTGGCTGGCCTGCTCACAAGGAAACTCTGGCCAGATGGATTAGAATGGTGATTGCACATGCTTATGTGAAGGCTGGTCTCTCTGCTCCTGATAACATTAAGGCCCATTCCACTCGGTCTGTTGGACCTACTTGGGCGGCCCAACGTGGTGCGACCCTTGAACAATTGTGCAAGGCGGCTACGTGGTCCTCTGTGAACACGTTCATAAGGTTCTATGCCTTCGATACTGCCGCATCCCAGGATGCTTCCTTTGGACGCCGGGTTCTTGTGCCCGCTACAGTGCGTCCCCTCCCATAAGGAACTGCTTTAGGACATCCCCATTGTCCATTCCTTGTGGAGCCCAGTGTACCCCGCAGCAGAAAACTAGTTTTATGGTAAGAACTTACCTTTGTTAAAACTCTTTCTGCGAGGTACACTGGGCTACACAAGGCGCCCACCCTGACGCACGTAGCTTCTTTGGGTTGGTATGGCATTAGCCGCTGACACGTCTCCTGTCGTGAGAATGCGGTGTTGTGGCTACTAACCGTTGTCGTCTCTTTTCCTGCTACTGCATTGGACTGGTTAACTAAAAACTGAGATCCTGTGCAGGGAGGCGGGGTGATATAGGAGGCGGCGCTGTGCATTCTGGGAACAGTCAAAGCTTTGAGCCTGTTGGTGCCTCGGATCAAGATCCTACTCTACACCCCATTGTCCATTCCTTGTGGAACCCAGTGTACCTCGCAGAAAGAGTTTTAACAAAGGTAAGTTCTTACCATAAAACTCGTTTTCTGCACCCTGTCTGCAATCCTTACCCTACATTGCCTTCATGTGGGCTTTATTTGTTACCAGTGATTGAAGAGGCATATTTGAGTTGCAAAATTCTAATCATCTACTGAAACCTATGATGGGACTGATTTATGTATTAACAGATACAGTATATCTCTGCAGCGGGGTATACTGGTATTCCACAGGGAATAACATCGGGGTGTACAGTAGGCTCTTGATCCGAGGCACCAACAGGCTAAAAGCTTTGACTGTTCTCAAGATGCTCAACGCTGCCTCCTCTATAACCCCGCATCCGTGCACAGGAGCTCAGTTTGTAAGTTGGTGCCTGCAGCGCAGGACACTAACAGGCAGGGCTGCTACAGTAGCCCTAATAAGAGCTTTTTAAAGAAGAAATAGAGGACTTCAAGGGCTGCAGCAGAGGCAGTCTGAGTGCTAGATGTCATTCAGACATCTCCTGCTGCAGCTCCATCACCTTACCCAATGGCGCTGTATACTCCCGTGTCCCTGGTTGCCGGGTACTTACAGCAGAGGCTCTGGTGCTTCACCCAGGGCACACACACTGGCGAAGTTCTCCAGGATTGCGTGGCCACACTCAGGGAGGAGGTGAGAGGGTCCCCCAGGCGGGACCCACTGAAAATCGCGATCCAGAGTGGCCATTAGGAGGCGGGCCGCGCGCGCTGGCGTGGACACTATGTTGGTAAAGGGACCCCACTAGACCACCAGGGCAAGGGCACAGGTCGGGTTACCTCATAAACCTATTTATTAAGGCCTGCAGTACCCGGTGGTGAAGTCCAGCAAGGGGATAAGGCTCTGACCTGTAGCCCCCCCCCCCCCCCCCCCCCCAGCCCCTGGGCGCCATTTAGAGTAAATGTTCCCGCCCTGGAGCTGCATCTCTCTGTTTCCCTCACTCCCTGTCAGCGTTTGGGCGCCATTACACACAAGCTGCGCTGATTCTGGGACTGCTGGGCGATGCCTCCTCTGTAAAGCCGCCTGAATCATCAGCGCTGTGCATTTACAGGACACTTAAGTATTCTACATGTCGTTTAGACAGTGTTAGTTAAGAACAATTGCATAACTTCAGGTTTATTTAGTACAAGTATCCTGTGATATACATCCAGTCTTTACTGTGCATTAATATATCTGTTTATATACATAGCCTTACTTACTTAGTAACTACTTAGTATTGCTAGTCCAGTGCAGTTTTATTGTTTGTCATAATTGCTGCATTGTACATGTGACTGTGTGTGTGTGTGTGTGTGTGTGTGTGTGTGTGTGTGTGTGTGTGTGCATATAGCTGCTGTGTGATCTCTACTCCGTGTATCTCACTCCTACTGCTATCCCTATATTCTGTAACCTGAGGGGGCTACGTGCGTCAGGGTTATTAGATGATATAGGTAATTCACAGGATATACGTATTTTGTATTTTTCTCTGTGTTTTTCAGTCACATTTTACCTCAGAAATCCTCAGTTTGTGCTGTCACACTACACGGGGGGTTTTATATTAGGTATCCTATCTCCTTATATTGTACTGTGTCGCCCGTAGTGTAAGCTTTCTTATTATGTCAGCTGCAGGGGGCGATGGGTCTGGGCTTGATTCCGCTGTGCGCGGTTATGATGTATCAGATGCAATAGAGGATAACATGGCTGTGGAGGGCTCAGGTTTTGGGGGTTCTGTACCACCCAGTCAGTTTGTAGCAACGGGGGCACATCAGGGCCCGCCCTGGTCAGCCTTTTCTAATTTACTGACTACGCTGGTAGCTAGACTTGCGCCCCCTATGGGACCTCCTTTACCTCATAAGCCTTATATGGTCCCTGCGGTTAATCCGCCATGGACAGATGCTCTGTCCACTCAGTTACAGCACTTGAATAACTCTTTGGATAAACGTATTCCTGAACCTCACCCGCCTAAGACTAAACCTAAAAAGTCCTCTAAGCGGGCTGTTACTTCCTCTCAATCCACGCCTGTCCCGGATACCTCTTCTGAGAAAGATGACGTGTACACTGACCCCACAGAATCTGATCATGACGTTTCTGATGGGGAATCTGTTTCACAGGTGGATGTTCCTGATCTCTTGGAGGCTATCAGGCTCATTCTTCAGATTGATGATGATCCTGAGCCTGCTACTACCTCTAAGAAACCGGATAGATTTAAACATCAGAAGGTTACTAAATTGGTTTTACCTCATTCTGACCATTTGGTTGACATACGTCAGGAATCCTGGGAGAACCCAGCAAAGAAATTCACCCCGCACAAGAAGATGCTAGCTCGCTATCCCTTGCGACAGAGTTGAGCAAAAATTGGGAAACGCCACCGCCGGTGGACTCGCAAATCGCTAGGCTGGTGGTTTCATCTGCTCTGCCTGTCACTACCGTCACTTCTCTCAAGGAGCCGACGGATAAGCATGTGGAGGGTTGCTTGAAAGCTATCTATACCCTTGCAGGGGCTGCGCATAGGCCCACCATTGCGGCTACTTGGGCCGCAGAAGCTATTAAGGCGTGGGCTCAGGGAATGGAGGCTGAGTTTCCTTCCAATTTTCATGAACATGCCAGGCAATGTCTCTCTTATATTGTCACGGCATCTCATTACATTAAAGAAGCAGCTACGACATCCATTTTGGCTCGCCGTATTCTCTGGTTGCGGTCCTGGTCAGTGGACTTGGGCTCTAAGAAAACCCTGGAGGTACTCCCGTTTAAAGGAAACATCCTCTTTGGTGAGGATCTCAACAAGATTGTTGCTGACTTAGCGTCTGCTAAAACTGCATGTCTTCCCAGTACTACTCCTCTGGCTCCGAAGGCTAAGAGTACTTCCTTTCGACCTCCAGGTAAAGCAAAGGATCAGGCGTACCCGAAACAGTCTCGCACTTCCAAAACCTCCAAGCCCAAACCTAAACGTGCCTGGGCTGCCCGTCAGCCTGCTTCCAAATCTGATAAGCCTGCGGCATGACGGGGCGGGCCTCCTCCTGGGGGATCCCAGGGTGGGAGGCAGACTTCTACAGTTTACCCAGGTATGGTTGGAGACCACGTTCGACGCTTGGGTGCGGGAAGTCGTCACTCGCGGATACACGTCCCCCTCCTCGCTGTTGCCTAACGGACATCCCTTCGGATTAGGTGAAGGCAACAACTCTACGTTTAGTGGTACAGTCCCTCCTGGACACGGGAGTGGTAGTGCCGGTGCCTCTGGCTCAGAGGGGCAGGGGGTACTATTCAACGCTGTTCCTAGTCCCCAAACCGAATGGTTCCTCCCGGCCCATTCTCGACCTCAAATCTTTGAGCAAATTTGTGAGGGTCTCCAAGTTTCGTATAGAGACCCTTCGCTCTATTGTCCTGGCTTTGGAGCCAGGGGACTATATGGTATCCCTGGATATACAGGATGCTTACCTGCATATCCCTATTGCCATGTCACATCAGCAATACCTGTGGTCTGCTATTGTCAATCCCCATTACCAATTCCGGGCCTTACCGTTTGGTCTGACCACGGCTCTGCGAATTTTCACCAAGGTCATGGCGGTTATGACAGCTTCACTCCGCTGTCGGGGCATCAGGATCCTGCCGTATCTGGACGACTTGCTGATCCTGGCCAATTCCCGGACGTTCTCCTCCGTCTTCTGGATCTGACAGTCCAGTTTCTGCAAGCCCACGGGTGGCTCATCAACTGGAAGAAATAATCCCTGGTCCCTGCCCAGAGCATGGTGCACCTGGGTGCGTTGTTGGACACACACAACCAGAGGTTGTTTTTGTCGCAGAAAAAAGTCCTGAAACTTCAGGACAAGATACGTTGCTTCCTCTCTCGCCCGCGTGTGTCGATACACTCGGCGATGCAAGTACTAGGCCTCATGGTGTCGGCTTTTGACATGGTGGAGTACGCTCAATTTCATTCTCGCCCTCTGCAGAAACTGGTTCTGGCCAAGTGAGACGGCCTGCCTCACCGGATCAGGTCTCAAATTATATCCTGGTCTCCGGAGGTCCGTCTGTCACTGACCTGGTGGCTACAGGACCAACGGTTGAGCAGGGGTCGTCCTTTCTGGATCTCCAACTGGGTCCTTCCGATGATGGATGCCAGTCTCAGGGGTTGGGGCGCGGTGTTGGAGCGACACTCTCTTCAGGGTCGGTGGACCAGGGAGGAGTCTCTCCCCCCGACAAACATTCTGGAGTTGCGGGCAGTGTTCAGTGCTCTGAAACTAGCCCAGCATCTGGTACAGAACAGGCCTGTTCAAGTACAGTCGTACAAAGCCACCATGGTTGCGTACATAAATCATCAAGGCGTCACATGAAGCCGCATGGGAATGATGGAAGTGTCAAAGATTCTTCAATGGGCGGAACGCCATCTGCCAGCCATATCGGCAGTGTTCATTCCGGGGGTCCTCAACTGGGAAGTGGACTTCCTCAGTCATCAGGACGTACATGCTGGAGAGTGGAGCCTTCATCCAGAAGTATTTCAACTCCTAGTGGATGGGTCGGGCCTACCTGACGTAGACCTGATGGCGTCTCGACACAATCACAAGGTTCCAGTCTTCGGAACAAGAACAAGGGATCCTCAAGCAGCATTCGTGGACGCACTGGCAATTCCATGGAACTTTCGGCTGCCGTACGTGTTCCCTCCGGTGTCACTCCTGCCCAGGGTAATACGGAAGTTCAAGCAGGAAGGAGGAATCCTGCTTCTCATAGCTCCAGCGTGGATCAGACGGCATTGGTTCTCAGATCTACGGGGTCTCTCGCTAGAGCGTCCCCTTCTACTTCTGCAACGACCGGACCTCCTCGTTCAGGGCCCTTGTGTCTACCAGGATTTGGCCCGACTGGCTTTGACGGCATGGCTCTTGAAGCTTCCGTACTGAGGGCCAAAGGATTTGTCTCCGTTTGAACCTCTTGCATCTGTGGACCTTAAGTGGCTTTCTCTTAAGGTCTTGTTTCTGCTAGCTATTGCCTCTGCTAGACGGGTCTCGAACTTGGGTGCCTTATACTGTAGGTCCCCCTATCTAATTTTTCACCGTGACCGGGCGGTTCTTAGAACGCGCCCTGGTTATCTACCTAAGGTGGTGTCTTCCTTCCACCTTAACCAGGAGATTGTGGTTCCGGTCTTTAGTTCTCCTGAGTGGTCTTCCAAAGAGAGGTCTTTGGATGTGGTACGGGCTCTCCGTATCTATGTGAAAAGGACAGCCTCCGTTAGGAAGTCTGATTCTCTCTTTGTACTTTTTGGTTTTCACAAACGTGGCTGGCCTGCTAACAAGCATACCTTGGCCAGTTGGATTAGAATGGTGATTGCACATGCTTATGTACAGGCTGGCCTTCCAGCTCCTGCTACCATAAAAACCCATTCTACTCGGTCTGGTGGACCTTCTTGGGCGGCCCGCTGTGGTACGACCCTTGAACAATTGTGCAAGACGGCTACGTGGTCCTCAGTGACCACGTTCATAAGGTTCAATGCCTTCGATACTTCCACCTCCCAGGATGCTTCTTTTGGACGCCGGGTTCTTGTGCCCGCTAGTGTGTGTCCCCTCCCATAAGGAACTGCTTTAGGACATCCCCGATGTTATTCCCTGTGGAATACCAGTGTACCCCGCTGCAGAAAAGGAGATTTATGGTAAGAGCTTACCTTTGTTAAATCTCTTTCTGCGAGGTACACTGGATTCCACAGGGCGCCCACCCTGACGCACTTAGCTTCTTTGGGTTGGTATGGCATTAGCTGCTGGGACCTTCTCCTGTCATGAGAATGTGGTTGTATGTGGCTACTAACTGTGGTCGTCTCTCTTACCTGCTACTGCATTGGACTGGTTAACAAAAAACTGAGCTCCTGTGCACGGAGGCAGGGTTATAGAGGAGGCGGCGCTGAGCATCTTGGGAACAGTCAAAGCTTTTAGCCTGTTGGTGCCTTGGATCAAGATCCAACTCTACACCCCGATGTTATTCCTTGTGGAATCCAGTGTACCTTGCAGAAAGAGATTTAACAAAGGTAAGTTCTTACCATAAATCAATCTCTCTCTTTCATATATATATATATATATATACCAACGTGGAAAGATGAGGCGGCACTCAGAGTCTTTCAAGACTCTGAGTGCCGCCTCATCTTTCCACGTTGGTATTCATATGGTTTTTGTACCTGGAGGAGGGCACCTGAGCAAGTCAGCCCCATCGTCGGGGCAGTGCCCAGTGCCGGAGCATAAAATTGGTTTTATATATATATATATATATATATATATATATACACTGCTCAAAAAAATAAAGGGAACACTTAAACAACACAATGTAACTCCAAGCCAATCACACTTCTGTGAAATCAAACTGTCCACTTGGGAAGCAACACTGATTGACAATCAATTTCACATGCTGTTGTGCAAATGGAATAGACAACAGGTGGAAATTATAGGCAATTATCAAGACACCCCCAATAAAGGAGTTGTTCTGCAGGTGGTGACCACAGACCACTTCTCAGCTCCTATGCTTTCTGGCTGATGTTTTGGTCACTTTTGAAAGCTGGCGGTGCTTTCACTCTAGTGGTAGCATGAGACGGAGTCTACAACCCACACAAGTGGCTCAGGTAGTGCAGCTCATCCAGGATGGCACATCAATGCGAGCTGTGGCAAGAAGGTTTGCTGTGTCTGTCAGCATAGTGTCCAGATCATGGAGGCGCTACCAGGAGACAGGCCAGTACATCAGGAGACATGGAGGAGGCCGTAGGAGGGCAACAACCCAGCAGCAGGACCGCTACCTCTGCCTTTGTGCAAGGAGGAACAGGAGGAGCACTGCCAGAGCCCTGCAAAATGACCTCCAGCAAGCCACAAATGTGCATGTGTCTACTCAAACGATCAGAAACAGACTCCATGAGGGTGGTATGAGGGCCCGACGTCCACAGGTGGGGGTTGTGCTTACAGCCCAACACCGTGCAGGTCGTTTGCCATTTGCCAGAGAACACCAAGATTGGCAAATTCGCCACTGGCGCCCTGTGCTCTTCACAGATGAAAGCAGGTTCTCACTGAGCACATGTGACAGACGTGACAGAGTCTGGAGACGCCAAGGAGAACGTTCTGCTGCCTGCAACATCCTTTAGCATGACCAGTTTGGCAGTGGGTCAGTAATGGTGTGGGGTGGCATTTCTTTGGGGGCCGCACAGCCCTCCATGTACTCGCCAGAGGTAGCCTGACTGCCATTATGTAGCGAGATGAGATCCTCAGACCCCTTGTGAGACCATATGCTGGGTCGGTTGGCCCTGGGTTCCTCCTAATGTAAGACAATGCTAGACCTCATGTGGCAGGAGTGTGTCAGCAGTTCCTGCAAGACGAAGGCATTGATGCTATGGACTGGCCCGCCCATTCCCCACACCTGAATCCAATTGAGCACATCTGGGACATCATGTCTCGCTCCATCCACCAACGCCACGTTGCACCACAGACAGTCCAGGAGTTGGCGGATGCTTTAGTCCAGGTCTGGGAGGAGATCCCTCAGCAGACCATCCGCCACCTCAACAGGAGCATGCCCAGGCGTTGTAGGGAGGTCATACAGGCACATGGAGGCCACACACACTACTGAGCCTCATTTTGACTTGTTTTAAGGACATTACATCAAAGTTGGATCAGCCTGTAGTGTGTTTTTCCACTTTCATTTTGAGTGTGACTCCAAATCCAGACCTCCATGGGTTAATAAATTTGATTTCCATTGATAATTTTTGTGTGATTTTGTTGTCAGCACATTCAACTATGTAAAGAACAAAGTATTTAATAAGAATATTTCATTCATTCAGATCTAGGATGTGTTGTTTAAGTGTTCCCTTTATTCTTTTGAGCAGTATATATATATATATATATATATATATATATATATATATATACATATACATATATATATACAAAATACATGGCCCTATGTGGGCACTTCTATTATGTAGGTTAGGACTGCTGTATCGGAGAAGCCGTGACGTGGCCAGCAGCTAAACATGTGTTTGCAAACATTTGTGACTAATTCTCTGAATTTTATTGCCGGATAGGTTCAGGGATGGTTGCAGGTAGTTTTCAGTGTGCGGCAGGGAATTTAGGGGTGGGGATTTGCACCCCCCTCCTCTCTGTCTGTTGTATATATATCTATATATATATATCGGTTTGTCTGGCCCTGAGGACTGGGTTTAATCCCCGAAACATGTTGGTGCAATAAATCTTTGAACTGCAGTTGTGAAGTCTGGTTGAGTGCCGCCGCCTTATCGTTACACTATATATATATCTTTATATAAATATATATATAGAGAGAGAGAGAGAGTACTACTGTCTGTGACTCGGATGCTGCTGTGCTGTGTAATGTGGCCGACGGACGCTACCGTGCTGTGTAATGTGGCCGATGGACGCTACCGTGCTGTGTAATGTGGACGACGGACGCTGACGTGCTGTGTAATGTGGCCAACGGACGCTACCGTGCTGTGTAATGTGGCCGATGGACGCTACCGTGCTGTGTAATATGGCCGATGGACGCTACCGTGCTGTGTAATGTGGCCGACGGACGCTGACGTGCTGTGTAATGTGGCCGACAGACGCTACCGTGCTGTGTAATGTGGCCGATGGACGCTACCGTGCTGTGTAATGTGGCCGACGGACGCTGACGTGCTGTGTAATGTGGCCGACGGATGCTACCGTGCTGTGTAATGTGGCCGATGGACGCTACCGTGCTGTGTAATGTGGCCGACGGACGCTGACGTGCTGTGTAATGTGGCCGACGGATGCTGACGTGCTGTGAAATGTGACTGACAGACGTTACAGTGCTGTGTAATGTGACTGACCGAAGCTATCGCACTGTGTATTGCGACTAATGGATGCCACCACTCTGCGTAACGTGACTAATGAACGCTACCGTGTGGTGTAATGTGACTAATGGACGCTACCGTGTGGTGTAATGTGACTAATGGACGCTACCGTGTGGTGTAATGTGACTAATGGGCACTACCGTGTGGTGTAATGTGACTAATGGACACTACCGTGTGGTGTAATGTGACTAATGGACGCTACCGTCTGGTGTAATGTGACTAATGGACACTACCGTGTGGTGTAATGTGACTAATGGACGCTACCGTGTGGTGTAATGTGACTAATGGGCGCTACCGTGCAGAGTGATGTGAGTAACAGACGATACTGTGCGGTGTAGTGTGAGTAACGGGCACTACCATGCGGAGTTATGTGACTAATGGATACTCCATGAAGCCACACCCTTATTTTTTGATGCCCTTAACTAGCGGTGTGTGATTGATGGGGCGGGGGAGGTAAAATTAATTTCAAAACATGGTGGTAGGGGGGGGGGGGGGCGCCGATGCTGTTTCTTGCACACAGCGCTAAAATGTCTAGTTACGGCACTGCCTTCAACACTCCTGCATACACACCTATACAATCGCTGGGCCGGTCAGCTGATATCGGCCTGACAAGTCTATATAGATGTATACTTGTAAAACCCTCCTGGTACTGGGTATGGCAGAGTATGACTGCATTGTCGCAGTCAATATATTTCACACTTACTTTGCCCCAGCTGGTGGTGGGTGAGGCACAGGTACCAGTTGGTCCCCTGAATACTCAGGAGTTTAATGACATGCACGTTGAGGTAGTGGACTACAAGTGCCAGTGCAGCGCAGAAGGAATTGGGTGCCAGGCATTCTTATCAAAAACAGCATTCACAATTTATTTCAAATACAAACAATAGGGTAATACTGGGAATAACATTTTGAAACTTGATCCTCTCCTCCAGAGCACTACTCGTATCGGTTACATCACACTATATTAGTACAGCACTTCATTGCAGCTGCATAAATGGCGAACAGCAGTACATACCAGTATATCCTGAGACCAGTAATGCTACCGCAGCACACTGGGACTCTCTTTGGTGTGTTTTCCCCCTATTCGCTGGGGATTCTCACAGCCTATCTAAACGGGATATAACAAGGACTCTAGTCGATGGGGGGCCTTTAAGCATGCCGTGTGGCTTACAACCACTCACCCCGCTACATCCTCTCCTGAGACTCACACCTGGCATCATTTTCTAGCGTACCCCCTAAAGGTGGGGATCCCCCTTGTTCCTTTCACTGGACTATGCATACTGCTGCTCTCACACTGCAGTCTCTCTCACTGATGCTACAGGCTCCCATATTACACTGCACTGTCTCTTCATAGCAACACCCACACGCTGCTCTTCTCTCCATAATGCCAGGGACCGCGGAACCCACTTTCCCCTGTCCCATGGACCCAGCACTGGCCTTCCTCCCGGACACTAGCCTGTGCCCCCCATCTCAGTCCAGCGCACTGCACATCTGCCTCTACATCTGTCCTTTGTTTGTTTCACTTCCTGCCCTCCCCTCTACATGTGGAAGACAACTGTCTGAAACTGGGCAGAACCTCCCCCGCTGCTGAGATAAGACTGAATGGCTTTTAAACTTTTTGTATTTGTTAAACTCTGCAGCTCCAGTGTACCGGGATATGGTCATTAGGTTGACCACTATTGGTCGACATGCATTACGTCGACAGGGTCGCTAGGTCGACAGGGTCATTAGGTCAAAATATCGACATGAGTGTTTAAAATTTTTTATTTTTTGAACTTTTTCATACTTTAAGATCCACGTGAACTACGATTGGGAATGGTAAACTGTGCCGAGCACAGCGAGGCACCTTGCCCGAAGCATGGCGAGCGAAGCGAGCCATGTGAGCGGACGCGGTGCACTAATTGGGGTTCCCCGTCACTTTTTATGAAGAAAACAACACCAAAAAAAGTTACAAAAAAAACACATGTCGACCTTTTGACCTGTCGACATAGTACATGTTGACCTAATGACCATGTCGACCTAGTGACCCTGTCGACCTAATGCATGTTGACCTAATGACTGTCGACCTAAGTGGTGTCGACCTAACGACCCATAACCAGTGTACCACATACTCAGCTTAAGAGGTGATTAGATGCACAGACCTTGGAGGTGGTTGGATGAGCGTGTGGGGAAATCAGAGGGGTGTACTCAGGGCCGGTTCCGGGGCTTCTTTCACCCCGGGCGGCATTAGGGGGCGTGGCTTCATACAGGGGGCATGGTCAGTTACGCCCCCTGTACTGTAGTAGGATGTGCGGTGCGCGATGACGTCATCGTGTACCGCACAGCAAAGGTCCTCCCCACAAAGGAAAACTAGACGCTAAGCGTCTAGTTCCCTTCGTGGAGAGGACCTTTGCTGTGCGGTGCGCGATGACGTCAACGCGCACCGCACATCATTACAGTTAAGGTCCTCTCCAGGAAGGGAAACTAGACGCGTAGGACAGCGGGCAGCGGCAGCGGGGGGCACCACAGCAGCAGCGGATCTTGCCATGGTGCGACGCCCTCCGGATGGCGCTGGCGCCCTCCGGAAGGCGGCGCCCCGGGCAAAAGTCCTGCTTGCCCGTGGCAAGATCCGCTGCTGGGTGTACTACATGTGGGAGTCCGTCCTATGGGCAAGTGGTGTCTTTCATTTAAAGCATTGTTTTAATTTATTACAGACTTTAAGGGTAACGGGTGGCCCTTCATAAGGTTAGAGAGCCACACATGAAGTCAGGTTGCCCATCACTGCATATTATGTAGGTGGTGCAGTAACCCACACGTCATTGATTCCGAGGAGATTTGTCTTTCTGAAAGAGCTCCTAAGTATTGTATGTTTAAGGATGACTTTTTATCAGTAAAAACATTTCTACATACAGCAAATTAGTAATTTTAAAAACTACACTTTACTTTAAATGTCAGTTATTAGAAATTATTTCTCCCTCTGTAGTTATATTGTTATTATGGTGTATTTGCTTTCATTTCTGTTTCGTTCATTTATCACATTTTACAGTATATTTATCTTCTATTTTCTACAGCAGACGGACTATAGAGATAAATGTTCATAATTTTTTACAACGAATCATTGTAGAGATATAAACACAGTTAGGGGACAGTATGGGATATACGTTACCTTTAGTGAGTTTTCCTTTCCAAACTTCCTTCCCCTCCGTTCTCACAAACAATACAATTTCTGGAGCATTTCTATTCACATTAATCTCTACGAAGGGACAATTCTCTGGTTTTTCATGGATTTTAAGGTGCAGAATCTAGAAAGACAGACAATGACAGTTTACTATAGTGTCATCATTCATACTCGCTACATAATCACCCCTTGGGTCCCCGTCAGTGCCGTTTCTTGCGTCGGGCGAGCCATGCCTTCGCATGGGGCACCCGCCATGGAATTTTTGCTTGCTCCTGGTGCGCCCCCTCCACCCTGTCATTAGTACTCTGCTCGGGGGTGGAGTTTCGCATAATGACGTGTTTGCGCCGTGACATCACGACGCAGTGCGTCATTACGTGGAACTCCTCCCCCTGAGCGGAGTACTAATGACGGGGAGGAGGGGGAGCAACTGGCGGGTGGGAGGAGGAGAGAGATGCAGGCGGGCTGGCGCTGTACACACCCCTGACAACGAGCACTACACAGCCCTGGCAACTAGCATTACACACCCCTGAGCCCTGACAACCAGCATTACCCCTGGCAACGAGCACTACACACCCCTGGCAACTAGCATTACACACCCCTAAGCTCTAACAACAAGCATTACCGCTGGCAATGATAATGACACCCATCCCAGAGCATGAAACCCCTGGCAAGGAGCATGACACCCCGCGCATGAAACCATTGGCAACGAGCAGGTAATTTAAAAGTAATTAGAAGCTTTACTGTAGGGCATAATGTATCACGGGCATTACTGTG
Source organism: Pseudophryne corroboree (assembly GCF_028390025.1). Classification (NCBI taxonomy): domain Eukaryota; kingdom Metazoa; phylum Chordata; class Amphibia; order Anura; family Myobatrachidae; genus Pseudophryne; species Pseudophryne corroboree. Next base: position 497,742,387 of record NC_086450.1, read on the forward strand.
TGTGGCTTAATATGGTGGAATTTTTTTTTTTTCCCTGTGGTGGCCGTGATCTGTTGGTGCAGGGTCAAAAACTGGGGTGTAACGTAGTCTTTTCAGGTGAGGCCACGCCCATTTTGGAGAGACCACGCCCCCTTGTCGGGAGCTCGCACCAAATTTGTGTTTTTTATATCTATGGGGGCGCATTTTTTTAATGTCAATGGGGGGGCACATTTTTAAATCTCGCACTGGGAGCCAAATCGGCTAGAAACAGCCCTGGTCCCCGTATTGGGGTGATTATCTGAACATTTGTGAACTCTTTTCAAATAGAGGAAATCAGGAATTCCATTTTGTGAACAGAAACATATCTGGACTCTATTACACCAGATAAGCTGAACCTATATTTTATAAATGTCACTACACATAATTATCTGCAAATACCCCTTTTCCACTACCTAAAAAACCCGGGTTACTGCCGTGTCTACACAGGATGCGGCTCAGTGAAAACGGCTCCAAGGAAAAAATCCTGGGTCTACTGATCCAGGATTTTTCCCCAGTTATTTAGACCTGGGTAATTGCAAAAGCCGCTGATTGGTCCCTGCATGGTGCTGGCTGCTGATGTAATCACCCAGAGACCAGAGGAGATGCATCCTCGAACTGGGAGAGGCTGTTTTTGTGCGCACACAGATGAGCTGTGCAGAGGGCGGGCCTGGAAGAAGAGCTGGGCACACACAGACTGGGCACAGAGAGGGCCTGGAAGGAGAGCTGGACGCTGGGCACAGACCAGGCCTGGAAGAAAAGCAGGACGCTGGGCACAGAGCCGGCCTGGAAGAAGAGCTGGGTGCTGGGCACAGAGCGGGCCTGGAAGGAGAGCTAGGTGCTGGGCACAGAGTGGGCCTGGAAGGAGAGCTGGGTGTTGGGCACAGAGCGGGCCTGGAAGGAGAGCTGGGTGCTGGGCACAGAGCAGGCCTGGAAGGAGATCTGGGTGCTGGGCACAGAGTGGGCCTGGAAGGAGAGCTAGGCGCTGGGCACAGAGCGGGCCTGGAAGGAGAGCTGGGTGCTGGGCACAGATCGGGCCTGGAAGGAGTTCTAGGTGCTGGGCACAGAGTGGGCCTGGAAGGAGAGCTGGGTGCTGGGCCCAGATCGGGCCTGGAAGGAGTTCTAGGTGCTGGGCACAGAGTGGGCCTGGAAGGAGAGCTGGGTGCTGGGCACAGAGTGGGCCTGGAAGGAGAGCTAGGTGCTCGGCACAGAGTGGGCCTGGAAGGAGAGCTAGGTGCTGGGCACAGAGTGGGCCTGGAAGGAGAGCTAGGTGCTGGGCACAGAGTGGGCCTGGAAGGAGAGCTAGGTGCTGGGCACAGAGTGGGCCTGGAAGGAGAGCTGGGTGCTGGGCACAGATCGGGCCTGGAAGGAGTTCTAGGTGCTGGGCACAGAGTGGGCCTGGAAGGAGAGCTGGGTGCTGGGCACAGAGTGGGCCTGGAAGGAGAGCTAGGTGCTGGGCATAGAGTGGGCCTGGAAGGAGAGCTGGGTGCTGGGCACAGAGCGGGCCTGGAAGGAGAGCTAGGTGCTGGGCACAGAGTGGGCCTTGAAGGAGAGCTGAGTGCTGGGCACAGAGTGGGCCTGGAAGGAGAGCTAGGTGCTGGGCACATAGTGGGCCTGGAAGTAGAGCTAGGCACTGGGCACAGAGCGGGCCTGGAAGGAGAGCTGGGTGCTGGTCACAGAGCGGGCCTGGAAGGAGAGCTGGGTGCTAGGCACAGAGAGGGCCTGGAAGGAGAGCTAGGTGCTGGGCACAGAGCGGGCCTGGAAGGAGAGCTGGGTGCTGGTCACAGAGCGGGCCTGGAAGGAGAGCTGGGTGCTGGGCACAGAGAGGGCCTGGAAGGAGAGCTAGACGCTGCGCACAGAGCGGGCCTGGAAGGAGAGCTGGGTGCTGGGCACAGAGCGGGCCTGGAAGGAGAGCTGGGAGCTGGGCACAGAGCAGGCCTGGAAGGAGAGCTGGGTGCTGGGCACAGAGTGGGCCAGGAAGGAGAGCTAGACGCTGCGCACAGAGCAGGCCTGGAAGGAGAGCTGGGAGCTGGGCACAGAGCAGGCCTGGAAGGAGAGCTGGGTGCTGGGCACAGAGTGGGCCTGGAAGGAGAGCTGGGTGCTGGGCACAGAGTGGGCCTGGAAGGAGAGCTAGGTGCTGGGTACAGAGCGGGCCTGGAAGGAGAGCTGGGTGCTGGGCACAGATCGGGCCTGGAAGGAGTTCTAGGTGCTGGGCACAGAGTGGGCCTGGAAGGAGAGCTAGGTGCTGGGTACAGAGCGGGCCTGGAAGGAGAGCTGGGTGCTGGGCACAGATTGGGCCTGGAAGGAGTTCTAGGTGCTGGGCACAGAGTGGGTCTGGAAGGAGAGCTGGGTGCTGGGCACAGAGTGGGCCTGGAAGGAGAGCTCGGTGCTGGGCACAGAGTGGGCCTGGAAGGAGAGCTAGCGCTGGGCACAGAGCGGGCCTGGAAGGAGAGCTGGGTGCTGGGCACAGAGCAGGCCTGGAAGGAGAGGTGGGTGCTGGTCACAGAGCGGGCCTGGAAGGAGAGCTGGGTGCTGGGCACAGAGAGGGCCTGGAAGGAGAGCTAGATGCTGCGCACAGAGCGGGCCTGGAAGAGCTAAGCACTGGGCACAGAGCGGGCCTGGAAGGAGAGCTGGGTGCTGGGCACAGAGCGTGCCTGGAAGGAGATCCGGGCGCTGGGCACAGAGGGGGCCTGGAAGGAAAGCTGGGTGCTGGGCACAGAGAGAGCCTGGAAAGAGACCTAGGCGCTGGGCACAGAGCGGGCCTGGAAGGAGACCTGGGTGCTGGGCACAGAGTGGGCCTGGAAGGAGAGCTAGGTGCTGGGCACAGAGTGGGCCTGGAAGGAGAGCTAGGTGCTGGGCACAGAGTGGGCCTGGAAGGAGAGCTGGGTGCTGGGCAGAGAGAGAGCCTGGAAAGAGACCTAGGCGCTGGGCACAGAGTGGGCCTGGAAGGAGAGCTAGGTGCTGGGCACAGAGTGGGCCTGGAAGGAGAGCTAGGTGCTGGGCACAGAGTGGGCCTGGAAGGATAGCTAGGTGCTGGGCACAGAGTGGGCCTGGAAAGAGAGCTGGGCACTGGATCCTTGACACAGTCCCCACCCCTCCCTTTTGTTCCCTTTTCTGTGATCTCATCTTTGTGGGCCTGAATAAAAGGCCATTTTTAAGGACATCCACAGGTTTTGCTGTGCTTACCAGAGTTCAGTGGAAACAGAGGCAACCTGGGAAAAACCTAGGACAATGGTGCAGTGGAAACAGTGTCTAAGCCAGGTAGGACCTGGCAAAATGGCGGGTAAAAAATTTCGGCTCAGACCCGGGATTTTGGTGGAAAAGGGTATAAGTTTATTTATAGTTACCAATATCTTTTTTTCTCCCTTGCTCATCCAAAGCAACATATCAAAGGGGGGAGGGATGTGAAAGATATAAAGATTGCAAACAGATAATTCATACTCATTTCCCTTTAGAATGAAGCCACTTTTACAGAAAATTATTGAAAGTCACTGATCTACTGTATATATTTATAAATCATGTCCACGTTCGGCATAGGCCTGTACTGTAAGTTATTGTTTTCTTGTTAATTTCTGTTTATGTACTCTGCAAGGTGCTGCAGACCCCTTGAGGCGCCATATAAATAAAGGATAAAAATAATAATTATAGTGCAATATCAGTTTAAAAGATCCTTGAAATATTCTCGGTAGAGACAGGGTTGCCATCAGGGGGGGACTGTGGGGACTGGTGTCCCGGGCCATTATAGAGAGGGGGGCCCACCCCTGGCTTCTACCGCCAATACCTGTAGAACTGCACCAGTCTGTGAATCAACAGCAGTCTGATGCGCAAGGAGGACTTCTTAAAACAAGCCTTATCTGTGCATCAGCTCTATTTAAACCATTCCTGTAGGTCCGCAACACTCCACCTATATGTAACATCACAATGTATGATATCACATGGGATGGAGCAGTGTGACCAAATCTTTTTTTGGGGAGGGAGGGGCCCTGTCTATTTTGTCAGTCCCGGGCCCCATATTTTCTAATGGCAGCCCTGGGTAGAGATGAGTGGTTCGGATTGCTTGGAATCCGAGACGCTTCGAACATTGCTAATCCGAGTCCACCTGTTTCCGCCAGACTCGGATTCCACGTCGAGGCCGAACGTCATCCGGTGTCGGTCTTTTGCGGGATTTGGAGTCCATATAAGTTGCCGCGGCCGGGACTCTGCGCCATTTCACTCAATGCACGCTGCTGTTTGCTGCATTATACTCTGCCGTTTTGGCTGTCCTGTGTCCAGACTCCAAACTTCACTAAGTGGCTGTGCAGTGTATAGTGACAGTGTATATAGGGGCACACTGCACACTGCTCTATACTCTGCTGTTTAGGCTGTCCATCTATAAGCCCTGTGTGATCTGCGCAGTTGGAACCAAGCTGCAGGTTTAAAAATAGTAAAATTATATATACATATATATATATATAATTTTTGTACTGGTTGATTGGTGCGCTTTACTCAAGTGCACTTTGTTCATGTATATCTATAAGCCCTGTGATCCATGCAGTTGGAACCGGACTGCAAGTTTAAAAATCTACAGATATAAAAGCCAAATACCACTGACTGACTCAGTGACTCATCATGAAATCTCCGGGACCCTGAGGACTAGGAATTTTAAATTTGGGCAGTATCGTTGTTTTATGACGTAGGCACCCTCTACGAAGGGATTTGTCAAATTTCCACCGCCAAAGGGGTGAAATATGCATCACCATCCTGAGAACAAGGAATTGTCACAGCCAACCATGAGTATCTGAGGAAGCTGTCTTACAACCCAGTCCAGCTCTCTGAGACACTTGCTGAGAATTTTACAAAGCTAAATATTGAACAGTGGAAGGTCTATGAGGAGATCACAGACAGTATTGTCTCAGACACTGGACAGCTATTCTTCCTAGATGCTCCTGGTGGGACCAGAAAAAACCTTTTTGATTAATCTGTTGTTAGTCAATGTCAGGAGCGATAGGAAGATAGTCATTGCCGTTGCTTTCTCAGGTATCGCCGCAACTGTGCTTGATGGTGGCAAGATGGCTCACTCTGCCTTTAAGTTGCCTCTCAATCTGAACCACACAAGTGTCTGCATAATTGTTGACATGGCTCAGGTACTTTGAGAGGTCAAGCTCATCATCTGGGATGAGTGCACTATGGCAACAAGGGGGGCATTGAGGCTCTTAACTAGGTGCTCCAGGACATCAGGAGCTGCACCCGTCTGATGGGTGGGGTGATGGTGTTGCTGGCTGGAGACTTTAGACAGACCTTACCTGGGGGACACGCACCAATGAGGTCAAGGCATGTCTCAAGTCATCCTACTTATGGCCAAGAGTCAACGTTTTTTCCTTGCAGGTCATCGTGCAAGTGCACCTAAAGGTGACTTGAAAGCAGGGGAGGGGGGGAAAGAGCCTTTATTCCCGAAAACATCTGCTATTTAGTCTACTACTTGAATGCTTTGACTGAGAGGATCTTCTCTGCCTTAAATGAGAATGGAGGTAAAAGCGTCTCTTGGCTGAGGGAGAGGGCTATTCTGAGTCCAACAAATGACTCAGCAGTTAACATCAACAACACTCTGTTGAAGAAGCTGGCTACTAATATGGTTAGGTATGAGTCGGTTGATTCCGTGATGGAGATGGAGGACACCATTCATTACTCTGTAGAGTTTCTGCATACTCTGAACACACCCAGAATACCACCTCATGTACTCCTCAAGGTTGGTGCCCCCATAAGGCTTTTAAGCAACTTGAATCCACCCAAAACTATGCAATGGTACCAGGCTGCAGGTGAAGACTCTGCACAAACATATTATTGAAGTGACAATATTCACAGGCATCGACCAGTGAGAAACTGTCTTCATTCCGAGAATTCCTCTAATCCCATCAGACTACCATTTCCAGTTCAAACGACTGCAGTTCCCGGTAAAGGTCTGCTATGCCATGACCATTAACAAAGCTCAGGGCAGACTTTGAAAGTGGCTGGTGTGGATCTGAGGAGTGACTGCTTCTCCTATGGCCAGTTGTATGTTGCCTGTTCCAGAGTCAGCTCCTCTGACAGCCTGGCCATTCTCCAGCCTGAAGGAAAGACTAAAAATATAGTTTGCCAGGAAGTCCTTCAAAATTAAAGTTACACGCATGGAAATACTTGAAATTCTGTAGCAAAGCACGGGTATTCAGCTAGTAGAAAAATAAAAAAAATATACCTATTATTTTTGTACTGGTTGGTTGGTGCGCTTTACTCTAGTGCACTTTGTTCACGTGCATCTATAAGCCCTGTTATTCATGTAGTTCAAACCGAGCTGCAAGTTTAAAAATAGATAAATAATATATATATATATATATATATATATATATTGTTTTTGTACTGGTTGGTTGGTGTGCTTTACTCAAGTGCATTTTGTTTACATGCATCTATAAAACCCAGTGATCCACGCAGTGATCCGCAACTTGACAAATGAATAACTATCAGTTTAGAGATGAGCAACCAAATACTAGTGCAGGAGCTGCTGCCACCAGTCATGATGATGATGCTAGTCCAGCAACGTCATCTGCTAAAGCCGATGCTAAAGGGCATACCGGGTCTAAGTCAGGCCATCTAAATTCAAAAACCCAATATACAGTGTTAAAGAAAAATACACCTCTTATAAAGGGAATGTTTAGTGCAGAAAAACATAAAATTGCCAACATGCTGTTCACCACACGCAGTGGCAAGGAAAGGCTGAGTGGTGGTTCTGCAACTGTCAGTGAGGCATCTTCTTCTGCCTCTTATGACGATGCAAGAACTTTTCAAAGTCTAGAAGAGGTGTCAAAAAAATGAAAAACCACTAAGGCAGTAGAACACACTGTGTTCAGAACCAATCATAGAGAAGCCTCTTTCACCTCCTTCCACCATTTCTGCACCATCTGCACATGTGGGGAGCAGTACAAGTACAGATGGTGCATAATAGAAATTGAGGATTCATGTGTGGAAGTGGAACAGGATGAGGAGATATGTGTATACTACTACTATCTGACACTGAAGATGAGGATGTTGATAATGTTGTTTGTGTAAGTCAGCCACCAGTGGCTGCAATTCTTGCAGTGATAAAAAGAAAGCAATTGTGATGCCTGACCAAAAAAGCCACCTTTTGGGTGTGGGATTATTTTTACCCAAATCCTGACAATGTTTGTGAAAGCATCTGCTCCATTTGTGAGGCCAAAGTTAGTAGCGGTAGTGTCGTTAGCCATCTAGGCATCTCTTCCATGTTACGTCATTGGCAGCGAGTTCATGAAATTTATTTTACAAGATTACAATGTAATTAACACCCTCATCATCAACCTCCTCATTAATGATCGGAGGTAGCCCTTCCAAAAAATTGTTTTGTGGAGGCCCAAACAAAGCAAGCACTTCAGCCACTAAAGTGTCAGTCCCTGTCGCTGAAGTGCTTGGTTTCTCAAACTGTGCTTGTCCTTTTTAATATCCAACATAAGGGTGGGACGGAGGACCTAAGGACAATTCCATATTGCACCAGCTTTCATTTCTGCCACTGCTGTGTGGCAATGTTTCATAGATGTGCTATAAACTGCCGTGTTTTTGTGCCACAGCTCTGTCGCTTAGTAAGCAACCAGGTCACTGCAGCCTTTGCCCAATAATGGTGTAAAGAATATCGTAAGCTGGGAGGTGGTCAAAATTGACTAGAAATGACTGGAACTTAATGTTATTGAGGTTAATAATTACCCCCACCCACTTCAGTGGCGCTGCTCTGTACCGATCCCCACTCCGCACTTCCACATTTACCCTGGCAGCTGAACCTCCTGTCAGAACGCTGTCTCCCTCACAGTGGGAGCTGGTGTGGCTTACTGCATGAGGCGATGGGACAGCCTTACACAATTATTATGTAGCTAGTAGAAATACAGTATCTGGCAGAAAAGAATCATGTGGTGTAATTAGTGCACCCATTTCAGTGCCTAATTTTGTCTGGATGTTTGTTTCTTAGCATTTTTTTGTTGTTGTCGCTATAAGCCTTATACCTCCCCAATACATTATTTCTTTAGTTGTATGAGTCTCATCAACTCTGCTTGGGATTGTAGTTATGTGACCAATGGTCAGGAGGCCGCAGGTCACAATACCTCCCCCTACATCCCTCCCCCTCAGAATCCAGACAGTCGGCATGCCGACTAGCAGGGACTATTCCCACTTGTGGGTGTCCATGACACCCATAGAGTGGGTATAGAACCTGTAGCACTCGCCCCCCACCCCACCCCACCCCCCACCCCCGCACTGGCATTCCGCTGCCGCATACCCAACCCCTCTGCTTTTATTACCATTTCTACCTTTCTATACAGAAATAGTTGCTTGCTTGTGCTCAAGGTAAGGCAATATAACCTTGGATTTCTCTACTATTTATACTTCTTTCTACACAGACAGTTGTACTTTAATAATAAATGGAAAAATAAGTCTATCTTGAAAAATGTATCGTTCCTACCAGCATATGTTACCATATATGTAACTTTACCTCATCAGGCAACGCCAGCTCTGATTTTCCACACACTATGTAATTCGTTTTAGTATGCAGTGAGATCGTGGTTTGGTGAGGTTTATCAATCCGCTTAAAGTCCTTTTTCCATTCATCAAGTTTCTGGGAGAGATGGAAACAATAACAGAGATGATTTATAAAGAAACTAATCCCACTTCCGCAATACACAAGACTAAACCAGGTTGTAACAGAGGATGGGGGCGGAATGTAACAGTCTGCGATATTGTAAAATCTGGATTTCTCTGGAGAAAAGCTGAACCGCCAGAAAACTGGTTTTAAATAAAAGTCATCATTCCAAATGTAATAAGCATTGAGTACAATATTTGCTGCAAACAGGCCAAAATTGCAATGTCCTGAAACGTGGTCAGAAGAGATATGCATTCCCGAGTTATTTACTTAGTCTCCTTTGAGTGATTATTTATAAAGAACCACTCAAAATATTAAACAAAAAACTGAGGCTCTTAGAGTGAACACAATAACGGGGGGAATTAACAGTATTCGCTCTGGGCTGAATTACAGACCACCAGGTCATAGGGAGGAACTGGACAGGAACATGTTGCAGGACATCACTAAAATGGCTCTAAAAGGTGAGGTAATAGTCATGTAGTCATTGGTGACTTTAATCTACCTGATGTAAACTGGGAGAAGTTGAAAGAAGTTTGTTGGCGAATATCTTCCACAGCTATCAAGGTACAGGTGACAAATCTTACATAGTTATTAAGTATTCAAAAAATAAGCTATTACACCACATAGCTACAATGCGACAAAGTGGCAGAGCAAGAATGTATGGCAATTGCAACACAGGTCTATTTGCTCATAACTTGCTAAAGCTAGGGGAAGGAAAAGTACCTGAAGACTCTGACATAGACATAGCTACATAAGCACGGTTGTTGAAAGCGTTAATGAATTAGTAGAAAAAGTAATTACTAACTTTAGAAACATAGAAACAAAGAATTTGACGGCAGATAAGAACCACTTGGCCCATCTAGTCTGCCCCTTTTTTTTAACCATATTTTTATCTCTAACCTTATTTGATCCTTATTTCTTTGTAAGAATATCCTTATGTCTATTCCATGCATGTTTAAATTGCTCCACTGTCTTAGCCTCTACCACCTCTGATGGGAGGCTATTCCACTTGTCCACTACCCTTTCTGTGAAGTAATTTTTCCTCAGATTTCCCCTGAACCTCCCCCCCTCCAGCCTCAGTGCATGTCCTCGTGTCCCATCACTTCTCTTCATTTGGAGAATGTTTCCCCTCTGGGTTTTGTTAAAACCCTTGATATATTTAAAAGTTTCTATCATGTCCCCCCTTTCCCTTCTCTGCTCCAAACTATACATATTGAGATTTCTTAGTCTATCTGGGTATGTTTGGTGATGTAGGCCATGCACCATTTTAGTTGCCCTCCTTTGTACAGTCTCTAATATATTAATATCCTTTTGAAGATATGGCCTCCAGAACTGAATACAGTATTCTAGATGAGGCCGTACCAATGACCAATACAGTGGCATTATTACTTCTTTCTTTCTGCTGCTGATTCCTCTCCGAATGCAGCCAAGCATCTGACTAGCCTTCCTCATTGCTTTGTTACATTGCTTACCTGCCTTTATGTCACCTGAAATAGTGACTCCTAGATCCCTTTCCTACTCAGTAGTTTCCAGTATAGTGCCATTAATACTATATTTAGCCTTTGGATTTTTGAGACCCAAGTGCATGATTTTGCATTTTTTGTCACTAAACTGTAATTGCCACACTTTTGACTATTCCACTAGTCTACCTAGATCCTCAGTCATTTGTTTTACCCCACCTGGTGTGTCTACCCTGTTGCATACCTTTGTGTCATCTGCAAAAAGGCATACTTTCCGTTTAATGCCATTTGCAATGTCACCAATAAAGATATTAAAAAGCACTGGTCCAAGTACAGATCCCTGGGGTACTCCACTGGTAACATTTCCCTCCTGTGAATGCATTCCATTTACCACAACTCTGTTTTCTATCCTGCAACCAAGATCTAATCCACTCAATAATCCTAGTCTCCAATCACCAGCTTTCAAGTTTATTTAGCAGTAAGCCTTACTAAAGTCTAGATAAGCTATAACCACAGCTCCACCTTTATCCATCACTTTAGTCACACAGTCAAAAAAGTAAATAAGATTTGTTTGACATGATCTCCCCCCAGTGAATCCATGCTGCTTGGGATACTGTAAATTGCTGGATTTGAGATAATCTACAACTCTTTCTTTTGAGAGTGTTTTCATCAATCTTCCTACTACTGATGTAAGGCTCACTGGTCTGTAGTTGCTTGCTTCTTCCTTGCTTCCACTTTTGTGCAGTGGGACTACATTTGCTCTTTTCCAGTCCTCTGGAATTACTCCTGTAGCTAATGACTGGTTGAATAATTCTGTCAATGGTGCTACCAGCACCTCTTTAAGTTATTTTATTATCCTTGGATGTATCCCATCTGGCCCCGTAGATTTGTCCACTTTCAGCTTTGAGAGTTCTGTTAGGACCTTCTCCTCTGTAAATGTACTTGTTTCATTTTCCTGAATATCTCTGCAACTTAACTGTGGCCCCTTCCCCTCTCCGTAGTAAATACTGAGCAAAAATAATTATTAAGATGATCTGCTGTTACATTGTCTTCCTCAACAAGACTCCCAGTCTCTGTCTTTAGTTTTATTATTCCGCCTTTTGTTTTTCTCCTTTCGCTTATGTCCCTAAAAAAAGTTTTGCCTCCTTTACCCACTGACTGGGCCATTTTCTCCTCAGCTTGTGCCTTTGCACATCTGATTACCTTCTTAGTCTCCTTCTGTCTAACAAGATATATGTCTTTGTCTTCATTATTTTGTGTCTGCTTATATTTCCTAAAAGCCATCTTTTTTGCTTTCACAATATTTGCTACTATCTTCGCAAACCACACTGGCTTCCTTTTCCTTGTGTTTTTCCTAACACTTTTGATACAAAGGTCTGTTGCCTTTAATATTGCACTTTTTAATGTTTCCCAACTCTCCTGCACTGCTTCCAAGTTCTTCCACTCTGCCAAAGAATCGCTTACACATTTTCCCATCCCTACAAAATCAGCCTTCCTAAAATTCTTTAGTTATCCCTATAAAGACTTCACTGTGTGAAAGAGCAACATTGGTACCAAAAAATGTGAGTTCATTCTATCATCTACCAACTACTGCAAAAACATTCCAGGGGATCCACATATTTACAAATCCATTGACACTGTTGTCAACTATCCAACAGAGTTTCTAAATTCTTTAGAACCTCCAGAATTGCCATCCAGGCCCGGCGACGGGGGGTTCAAAGGGGACAGCTATACCGGGCCACACGGTTCAGGGGGGCCCTGAGGCAGAGAGGCACAAAAAAAAGGGTACCGGTGTCCACTCTGGCCATCCGCCAATTAAGTAAAAAAGACCTTCAGTTGTTGAGGGGTTGATGGGGGGGCAGAGAATTTCATGTACCAGGTCCCAAAATTTCTATTACATGCCCTGTTGCCATCCCACTAACTGCAACTTAAAATAGGAACTCCTATAATGCTTCTACGGAATGTAGATCCGCCATAAGCTCTGCAATGATACAAGGAATAATAAAAGCTTCACGGTCTCATGTTACTGAACCACAAATACAAACTGGTTGTAGCAAAGGAGAAGACACTTTTATTCCTAGAATAAAACTGATAACATCTGAGATACCGTTTCTATTTAAACGCTTGCAATTTCCAGCAGATTAAATTTTGCTATCTTAATCAATATAGCCCAGGGACAAACACTTAGGAGTATATTCAATAACTGTCGGAAGCTGCCGTCTTGTCGGAAAGATGGCAGTTTCCGACAGTTTTAAGTCGGAAAGGGGTTCCAACCTATTCCTTACGGCCCCATTTATTCCGACATGTCGGGAAACCCGACTTGTCAGAATGCACGTTGATCGGCAGTTTCAGCAGCCGATCAGCGTGCATTGTCGGAAGCGGGGCCAAACCCGACAGGTTTTAGCCCCGTTTCCGACAATCTCAATCCGACTTTAAAAAAAATCAGATTGAGATGAGTGAGCTGAGAGCAGGAGACGGGGAGCAGCGGGGAGAGCAGGAACCCAGCGGCAGCGTCCACCCGGCTCCAGCAAGCGAGGTCCTGCTTGCTGGAGCCGGGTGGACGCTGCCGTGAGCCTCCTGTTGTTACGCTGCTGCAGCTGCTGCTCCCCCCGTCTCCTCCTCTCCTCCCCCGTCCGCTCCGTCTCCTCCGCTGTTCCCCCCCCCCCCCCGGCGCCACAGACATCACCTCCTCCCGGCGGCTGGCACCGCATCATCACCTGCGCCCGGCACCGCTGACAGCTCCATTCCCCCGGCGCCGCTGACAGCAACAGGACAGGACACCGGGAGCGGCCAAATCCAACAGTCGGATTTGGCCGCTCTTTTGAATAGGGGCTGTCGGGTCCATTCCAACAACTGCATGTCTGAATGGACCCGACTCTTATTGAATATACCCCTTAAAGTTGTTGGGCTTCAACTACAAGAGGACAGAGAAAAAGAAACAGCTCTGCTCAATCTTTCACTTCGATGTTGTATTCTATTTACTAAAATTATAATAAAAATGTATAAATTCAATATACAGTTTGCTGCTGTTAAAATACCATGTACAGTAGTTGCTAAGTGGGTGGGCTCTCGCACAAGTCTAGTTTTTAATAATGATAACTCAATACCAACGTTCGTATATATCCAACAGGCTGATGCCTATTTCCACACTGATGGTGGTGCACCTAGGGTTCAGTAATTACTTACTGGTAATGAGTATACAAAAAGAGAGAACGAAAGACCCTTTAGTCTCTCACACTCATTTGGAAAAAAAAAGGAAAAACTATTATATATGATTAAAGTATAACTTTTATTGGATCCATTAAAATCTGATTACCCCCAAAACAATAGAAAATGAATGGGAAACTCAAACACCAGAACTGGTGTGAGAGCTACTGTAGGTAGATTTAAAAGATTTAAGAGATTTTTGTTTCTTCTAATTTTAACACCCAATTAAAATACCAGGTGGTGCCCGGTGTGTATTAACAAGATATATAAAAAGAAAAGGAAACAGCGCAACAGGTGTTTTTATCCATTTCTGCCTTAACCTTCTTGTTAAGCCACATCGGTTTGAGTTTAATACTCCTGCGTTTACTGCCCAACTTTATTTATAAATTAGTATAAGGTCTAAGTATTAGTATTACTACAAATATTAGCACTAAACTTTGTTATAATTAAAGAAATTAAGATAACATTTTTGTTTTTGCTGTTACTTTTTCATTAAGAATAATAATAATATAATAAGAAAACGATTAAATAATACTTTAGTTAATTGTTAAATCATAGGGGGTCATTTCGACCTGATCGTAGCTGTGCTAAATTTAGCACAGCTATGATCATCCACACTGACATGCGGGGGGACGCCCAGCACAGGGCTAATCCGCCCCGCATGTCAGGCCCGACCTCCCCGCACAAGTACAAAAGCATCACACAGCGGCGATGCTTTTGTACTTGAAGAGTAACTCCCAGCCAGCGCAGCTCCTACGTGCTGGCAAGGAGCTACTCGTCGTTGTCCGGGTCGCAGTGGCTGCGTGTGACATCATGCAGCCTCTGCGGCCCACCCACCCCCGCATGGTCAGGCCACGCCTGCGTTGGCTGGACCGCGCCCCTAAAACTGCGGCCAAACGCTGCCGTGCCGCCCCCTCCTGCCCAGCGAACGCCTCTGCTTGTAAATCAGGCAGAGGCGTTCGCAGAGCAGAGACAGCCGTCGGACGTCTGGCATGCGCCTGCGCACTGCGGCGAATGCGCAGTTCTGGCCTGAACACTGCACTGCAAACAACCGCTGCGTGCGATCAGGTCAGAATTACCCCCATAGTCACAATAAAACGTATTAAATTTAACTGATCAGAGCTATTGAATATTTTGTAAATAGCATTTTTGGTCTATTTACCAAATAACTTGCTCATATATAAAAACTGCTACACATTATAAATCAGACCTGTGCAACACCGGGTGACCCTGCTTGTGTGCAATTATATGCTAAGTTGTTATTTCTTTTTTACATGTACTTACCTCTCTAAGTGCCGATAATTAGTCAGTCATTCCCTAACCATATTTTTATGATTGTTGTGGGGTTACTTGCACTTTAACCACCTTGGTGGTTGAAAAGAATCAGATTTTTGTATAATACATGGTACTAATATAATTTTCTTTATTTTTCTCTCCTTTCATAGTGTCATCTTATGAGCTACAACAGCTGGGAACTTACTGCACATCTTACCATTTCTAAAAGCAATAGGTCTTTGTATCACAAGGGTTAGAAAATAGTCAGATGGAAAGAGGCCAAGAAGGTAATGAGATGTGCAAAAGGCACAAGCTGAAGAGAAAATGGCCCAAGGTGGTCATTCCGAGTTGTTCGCTCGTTGCCATTTTTCGCAACGGAGCGATTAGGTGGAAAATGCGCATGTGCATGGTACGCAGCGCGCATGCGTTCAGTAATTTAACACAAAACTTTGGAGATTTACACAAGCTTGAGCGACATTTTTTCATCGCTCGAGTGATTGTAGTGTGATTGACAGGAAGTGGGTGTTTCTGGGCGGAAACTGGCCGTTTTCAGGGAGTGTGCTAAAAAAACGCAGGCGTGCCAGGTAAAAACGCAGGAGTGGCTGGAGAAACGGGGGAGTGGCTGGCCGAACGCTGGGCGTGTTTGTGACGTCAAAGCAGGAACTAAATGGACTGAGGTGATCGCAATCTAGGAGTAGGTCTGGAGCTACTCAGAAACTGCAAGGAATTATTTTGTAGCAGTTCTGCTAATCTTTCGTTCGCTATTCTGCTAAGCTAAGATACACTCCCAGAGGGCGGCGGCCTAGCGTGTGCAATGCTGCTAAAAGCAGCTAGCGAGCGAACAACTCGGAATGACCACCCAAGTCAATCGGAAAAGAGTACACTTTTTTATGTATTTAAGTGAATGGAGAAAGTGGATGGAGGAAAAATAAGATTTAAAACACAGTGTGAGGAATATATTAACTAAAGGTCGATTTTGATCGATTTTAATCGATTTCAGACAAATTACAAATCGATTTTAATCAAATTTTGCATTCCAGGGCTAAAATGCACACTTATTAACAGATTATTTTTTATATTACATTGAAATGTTAGTAAATGTGTCTCTTAGCCCTGGAATCCCAACATTGATTAATATCGATTTTAATCTATCTTAAATGGATTAAAATCAATCAAAATCGACCTATACCCAGAGCCGTCTTTTTGCATGTGCTCAATGGGCAGTTTTCCCGGGGTCCCAGGAGTATAGGCTGATAGCTGAGGGTCCCCTTTTTCCAGGGGTACCAGATTTTTTCAAATTGGCCCTGAGGAACCGGAGATATCCGACTTCAAAACAATGTTTCCCATCTGAGCATGTTAATTGCTCTTCCCAGCCAGATATCTCAGGTTTTGTCTGACTTAGAGTTTTTTCTGAGGGTATACTCCAAAAGCTGGGACTCTCCCCTTTTGGTGGACACCGGCAGCTTGTCTCTACTATGCCCAGAACCAGAGATATCAGCCTTCAAGCAGCTGGTCCCTGCTCCAACTCCACTCGCCTTGTATGCAGTTTTATATTTTCATTGGTGGATTGCTCTGACTCCTGAGCTCTGATCCCCAAGTCCCCAGTACCTCCTGAAAGGTGGGACTCTCTAGTTTTGTATCCCATAAGAAATCTATTTCCAGGAACTGGAGATATCTGCAGTCTTGCTTCTCTCTCGGGCCAACCAAATTCTCCTTCCGATGACATGGACTGACCTCGATATTGATTTGCAAGTACAGGTTGAGTATCCCATATCCAAATATTCCGAAATACAGAATATTCCGAAATACGGACTTTTTTGAGTGAGAGTGAGATAGTGAAACCTTTGTTTTTTGATGGCTCAGTGTACACAAACTTTGTTTAATACACAAAGTTATTAAAAATATTGTATTAAATGACCTTCAGGCTGTGTATATAAGGTGTATATAAAACATAAATGAATTGTGTAAATGTAGACACACTTTGTTTAATGCACAAAGTTATAAAAAATATTGGCTAAAATGACCTTCAGGCTGTGTGTATAAGGTGTATATGTAACATAAATGCATTCTGTGCTTAGACTTAGGTCCCATCACCATGATATCTCATTATGGAATGCAATTATTCCAAAATACGGAAAAATCCGATATCCAAAATACCTCTGGTCCCAAGCATTTTGGATAAGGAAAACTCAACCTGTATAACATCTCACTATGCACTAAAATGTTTTTCATGTTTGCATTATTACTGGTTATTGTTTGGCGACCTGCAGCTCCATTGCTGACGCTTTACCAC
Organism: Pseudophryne corroboree; assembly: GCF_028390025.1. Taxonomy (NCBI): domain Eukaryota; kingdom Metazoa; phylum Chordata; class Amphibia; order Anura; family Myobatrachidae; genus Pseudophryne; species Pseudophryne corroboree. The sequence continues at coordinate 497,759,287 of NC_086450.1, forward strand.
TGTAAAATTGTATTATTATGGTACACCTGGTCTCCCTCTTTCTCCTCCCACCCCCCTTTTCCACTGTAGGATGTTCTGAACCTTCCCTCTTTTTCCTTTTCTTCCCCCGCCCATATCGAATCACTACTATTACCGTTGCTGAAAACTGGCCCTGTTGGCCTTTTGTTTGGGTTCGTAAAATTACACAAAAAGTTAGAACTGCCGAATGTATTTGTTTCTTTTTGTATAATCTGTTTTTATTAAAGATAATACAGATACAAATCGGTTCAAAGTCAAGAAAGAAAAAAAAAGACATCATCGAATACATAAAAAATAACAGTACAAAACAGTGTACAACAATGCATATGGGGTCAAATTGATGTGTCCAATATCGCATAATTCTGTATTAACATATTTCAAAACAGAGAAAAAAGAGAGAAAGAGAAAAGAAAGAAAGAAAGAAAGAGGGAACATGACCAAGAGCCGAGAAGGTATAAAAACATCCAAATAGATACATCAGTAACATATTGTCACCCTCATCATTTTAAAGAAGAAATATAATCTTTATAGGTCTCAGAGGATTTATATTCCATCCAAGGCAACCATACAGTTGTAAACTCGGTCAGTCTATCCCTGGAACTCAGTAGAATAGTCTCCAAATTCATATAGTAATCTATTCTGGAAAACCAGGTGTTGCGAGTAGGGGAACTAGTGGATTTCCACAAGGTAGGGATCACTGCACGGGCAGCATTACTGAGGTGCCGCGGTAACGATGTCTTATAAGTGGACAAAGGCATAGAAGAATGATTTAATAACCAAAAGGCTGGTTCAGAGGGGACAGGGGCATGGAGGATATCACGTGAGGTGGATATTACTAGAGATGAGCGCCGGAAATTTTTCGGGTTTTGTGTTTTGGTTTTGGGTTCGGTTCCGCGGCCGTGTTTTGGGTTCGACCGCGTTTTGGCAAAACCTCACCGAATTTTTTTTGTCGGATTCGGGTGTGTTTTGGATTCGGGTGTTTTTTTAAAAAAACCCTAAAAAACAGCTTAAATCATAGAATTTGGGGGTAATTTTGATCCCAAAGTATTATTAACCTCAAAAAACATAATTTACACTCATTTTCAGCCTATTCTGAACACATCACACCTCACAATATTATTTTTAGTCCTAAAATTTGCACCGAGGTCGCTGTGTGAGTAAGATAAGCGACCCTAGTGGCCGACACAAACACCGGGCCCATCTAGGAGTGGCACTGCAGTGTCACGCAGGATGGCCCTTCCAAAAAACCCTCCCCAAACAGCACATGACGCAAAGAAAAAAAGAGGCGCAATGAGGTAGCTGACTGTGTGAGTAAGATTAGCGACCCTAGTGGCCGACACAAACACCGGGCACATCTAGGAGTGGCACTGCAGTGTCACGCAGGATGTCCCTTCCAAAAAACCCTCCCCAAACAGCACATGACGCAAAGAAAAAAAGAGGCGCAATGAGGTAGCTGTGTGAGTAAGATTAGCGACCCTAGTGGCCGACACAAACACCGGGCCCATCTAGGAGTGGCACTGCAGTGTCACGCAGGATGTCCCTTCCAAAAAACCCTCCCCAATCAGCACATGATGCAAAGAAAAAGAAAAGAAAAAAGAGGTGCAAGATGGAATTATCCTTGGGCCCTCCCACCCACCCTTATGTTGTATAAACAAAACAGGACATGCACACTTTAACCAACCCATCATTTCAGTGACAGGGTCTGCCACACGACTGTGACTGATATGACGGGTTGGTTTGGACCCCCCCCAAAAAAGAAGCAATTAATCTCTCCTTGCACAAACTGGCTCTACAGAGGCAAGATGTCCACCTCATCTTTACCCTCCGATATATCACCGTGTACATCCCCCTCCTCACAGATTATCAATTCGTCCCCACTGGAATCCACCATCTCAGCTCCCTGTGTACTTTGTGGAGGCAATTGCTGCTGGTCAATGTCTCCGCGGAGGAATTGATTATAATTCATTTTAATGAACATCATCTTCTCCACATTTTCTGGATGTAACCTCGTACGCCGATTGCTGACAAGGTGAGCGGCGGCACTAAACACTCTTTCGGAGTACACACTTGTGGGAGGGCAACTTAGGTAGAATAAAGCCAGTTTGTGCAAGGGCCTCCAAATTGCCTCTTTTTCCTGCCAGTATAAGTACGGACTGTGTGACGTGCCTACTTGGATGCGGTCACTCATATAATCCTCCACCATTCTATCAATGTTGAGAGAATCATATGCAGTGACAGTAGACGACATGTCCGTAATCGTTGTCAGGTCCTTCAGTCCGGACCAGATGTCAGCATCAGCAGTCGCTCCAGACTGCCCTGCATCACCGCCAGCGGGTGGGCTCGGAATTCTGAGCCTTTTCCTCGCACCCCCAGTTGCGGGAGAATGTGAAGGAGGAGATGTTGACAGGTCGCGTTCCGCTTGACTTGACAATTTTGTCACCAGCAGGTCTTTCAACCCCAGCAGACCTGTGTCTGCCGGAAAGAGAGATCCAAGGTAGGCTTTAAATCTAGGATCGAGCACGGTGGCCAAAATGTAGTGCTCTGATTTCAACAGATTGACCACCCGTGAATCCTTGTTAAGCGAATTAAGGGCTGCATCCACAAGTCCCACATGCCTAGCGGAATCGCTCCGTGTTAGCTCCTTCTTCAATGCCTCCAGCTTCTTCTGCAAAAGCCTGATGAGGGGAATGACCTGACTCAGGCTGGCAGTGTCTGAACTGACTTCACGTGTGGCAAGTTCAAAGGGCATCAGAACCTTGCACAACGTTGAAATCATTCTCCACTGCACTTGAGACAGGTGCATTCCACCTACTATATCGTGCTCAATTGTATAGGCTTGAATGGCCTTTTGCTGCTCCTCCAACCTCTGAAGCATATAGAGGGTTGAATTCCACCTCGTTACCACTTCTTGCTTCAGATGATGGCAGGGCAGGTTCAGTAATTTTTGGTGGTGCTCCAGTTTTCTGTACGTGGTGCCTGTACGCCGAAAGTGTCCCGCAATTCTTCTGGCCACCGACAGCATCTCTTGCACGCCCCTGTCGTTTTTTAAAAAATTCTGCACCACCAAATTCAAGGTATGTGCAAAACATGGGACGTGCTGGAATTGGCCCAGATTTAATGCACACACAATATTGCTGGCGTTGTCCGATGCCACAAATCCACAGGAGAGTCCAATTGGGGTAAGCCATTCCGCGATGATCTTCCTCAGTTGCCGTAAGAGGTTTTCAGCTGTGTGCGTATTCTGGAAAGCGGTGATACAAAGCGTAGCCTGCCTAGGAAAGAGTTGGCGTTTGCGAGATGCTGCTACTGGTGCCGCCGCTGCTGTTCTTGCGGCGGGAGTCCATACATCTACCCAGTGGGCTGTCACAGTCATATAGTCCTGACCCTGCCCTGCTCCACTTGTCCACATGTCCGTGGTTAAGTGGACATTGGGTACAGCTGCATTTTTTAGGACACTGGTGACTCTTTTTCTGAGGTCTGTGTACATTTTCGGTATCGCCTGCCTAGAGAAATGGAACCTAGATGGTATTTGGTACCGGGGACACAGTACCTCCAACAAGTCTCTAGTTGGCTCTGCAGTAATGATGGATACCGGAACCACGTTTCTCACCACCCAGGATGCCAAGGCCTCAGTTATCCGCTTTGCAGTAGGATGACTGCTGTGATATTTCATCTTCCTCGCAAAGGACTGTTGAACAGTCAATTGCTTACTGGAAGTAGTACAAGTGGGCTTACGACTTCCCCTCTGGGATGACCATCGACTCCCAGCGGCAACAACAGCAGCGCCAGCAGCAGTAGGCGTTACACGCAAGGATGCATCGGAGGAATCCCAGGCAGGAGAGGACTCGTCAGACTTGCCAGTGACATGGCCTGCAGGACTATTGGCATTCCTGGGGAAGGAGGAAATTGACACTGAGGGAGTTGGTGGGGTGGTTTGCGTGAGCTTGGTTACAAGAGGAAGGGATTTACTGGTCAGTGGACTGCTTCCGCTGTCACCCAAAGTTTTTGAACTTGTCACTGACTTATTATGAATGCGCTGCAGGTGACGTATAAGGGAGGATGTTCCGAGGTGGTTAACGTCCTTACCCCTACTTATTACAGCTTGACAAAGGGAACACACGGCTTGACACCTGTTGTCCGCATTTCTGGTGAAATACCTCCACACCGAAGAGCTGATTTTTTTGGTATTTTCACCTGGCATGTCAACGGCCATATTCCTCCCACGGACAACAGGTGTCTCCCCGGGTGCCTGACTTAAACAAACCACCTCACCATCAGAATCCTCCTGGTCAATTTCCTCCCCAGCGCCAGCAACACCCATATCCTCCTCATCCTGGTGTACTTCAACACTGACATCTTCAATCTGACTATCAGGAACTGGACTGCGGGTGCTCCTTCCAGCACTTGCAGGGGGCATGCAAATAGTGGAAGGCGCATGCTCTTCACGTCCAGTGTTGGGAAGGTCAGGCATCGCAAACGACACAATTGGACTCTCCTTGTGGATTTGGGATTTCAAAGAACGCACAGTTCTTTGCGGTGCTTTTGCCAGCTTGAGTCTTTTCAGTTTTCTAGCGAGAGGCTGAGTGCTTCCATCCTCATGTGAAGCTGAACCACTAGCCATGAACATAGGCCAGGGCCTCAGCCGTTCCTTGCCACTCCGTGTGGTAAATGGCATATTGGCAAGTTTACGCTTCTCCTCCGACAATTTTATTTTAGGTTTTGGAGTCCTTTTTTTTCTGATATTTGGTGTTTTGGATTTGACATGCTCTGTACTATGACATTGGGCATCGGCCTTGGCAGACGACGTTGCTGGCATTTCATCGTCTCGGCCATGACTAGTGGCAGCAGCTTCAGCACGAGGTGGAAGTGGATCTTGATCTTTCCCTAATTTTGGAACCTCAACTTTTTTGTTCTCCATATTTTATAGGCAGAACTAAAAGGCACCTCAGGTAAACAATGGAGATGGATGGATTGGATACTAGTATACAATTATGGACGGACTGCCACGGTTAGGTGGTATAAAAAAACCACGGTTAGGTGGTATATATTATAATAATAATACAATTATGGATGGACGGACTGCCTGCCGACTGCCGACACAGAGGTAGCCACAGCCGTGAACTACCGCACTGTACACTGGTTGATAAAGAGATAGTAGTATACTCGTAACAACTAGTATGACACTATGACGACGGTATAAAGAATGAAAAAAAAACCACGGTTAGGTGGTATATATTATAATAATAATACAATTATGGATGGACGGACTGCCTGCCGACTGCCGACACAGAGGTAGCCACAGCCGTGAACTACCGCACTGTACACTGGTTGATAAAGAGATAGTAGTATACTCGTAACAACTAGTATGACACTATGACGACGGTATAAAGAATGAAAAAAAAACCACGGTTAGGTGGTATATATTATAATAATAATACAATTATGGATGGACGGACTGCCTGCCGACTGCCGACACAGAGGTAGCCACAGCCGTGAACTACCGCACTGTACACTGGTTGATAAAGAGATAGTAGTATACTCGTAACAACTAGTATGACACTATGACGACGGTATAAAGAATGAAAAAAAAACCACGGTTAGGTGGTATATATTATAATAATAATACAATTATGGATGGACGGACTGCCTGCCGACTGCCGACACAGAGGTAGCCACAGCCGTGAACTACCGCACTGTACACTGGTTGATAAAGAGATAGTAGTATACTCGTAACAACTAGTATGACACTATGACGACGGTATAAAGAATGCAAAAAAAACCACGGTTAGGTGGTATATATTATAATAATAATACAATTATGGATGGACGGACTGCCTGCCGACTGCCGACACAGAGGTAGCCACAGCCGTGAACTACCGCACTGTACACTGGTTGATAAAGAGATAGTAGTATACTCGTAACAACTAGTATGACACTATGACGACGGTATAAAGAATGCAAAAAAAACCACAGTTAGGTGGTATATATTATAATAATAATACAATTATGGATGGACGGACTGCCTGCCGACTGCCGACACAGAGGTAGCCACAGCCGTGAACTACCGCACTGTACACTGGTTGATAAAGAGATAGTAGTATACTCGTAACAACTAGTATGACACTATGACGACGGTATAAAGAATGAAAAAAAAACCACGGTTAGGTGGTATATATTATAATAATAATACAATTATGGATGGACGGACTGCCTGCCGACTGCCGACACAGAGGTAGCCACAGCCGTGAACTACCGCACTGTACACTGGTTGATAAAGAGATAGTAGTATACTCGTAACAACTAGTATGACACTATGACGACGGTATAAAGAATGAAAAAAAAACCACGGTTAGGTGGTATATATTATAATAATAATACAATTATGGATGGACGGACTGCCTGCCGACTGCCGACACAGAGGTAGCCACAGCCGTGAACTACCGCACTGTACACTGGTTGATAAAGAGATAGTAGTATACTCGTAACAACTAGTATGACACTATGACGACGGTATAAAGAATGAAAAAAAAACCACGGTTAGGTGGTATATATTATAATAATAATACAATTATGGATGGACGGACTGCCTGCCGACTGCCGACACAGAGGTAGCCACAGCCGTGAACTACCGCACTGTACACTGGTTGATAAAGAGATAGTAGTATACTCGTAACAACTAGTATGACACTATGACGACGGTATAAAGAATGCAAAAAAAACCACAGTTAGGTGGTATATATTATAATAATAATACAATTATGGATGGACGGACTGCCTGCCGACTGCCGACACAGAGGTAGCCACAGCCGTGAACTACCGCACTGTACACTGGTTGATAAAGAGATAGTAGTATACTCGTAACAACTAGTATGACACTATGACGGTATAAAGAATGAAAAAAAAACCACGGTTAGGTGGTATATATTATAATAATAATACAATTATGGATGGACGGACTGCCTGCCGACTGCCGACACAGATGTAGCCACAGCCGTGAACTACCGCACTGTACACTGGTTGATAAAGAGATAGTAGTATACTCGTAACAACTAGTATGACACTATGATGGTATAAAGAATGAAAAAAAAAACCACGGTTAGGTGGTATATATTATAATAATAATACAATTATGGATGGACGGACTGCCTGCCGACTGCCGACACAGAGGTAGCCACAGCCGTGAACTACCGCACTGTACACTGGTTGATAAAGAGATAGTAGTATACTCGTAACAACTAGTATGACACTATGACGACGGTATAAAGAATGAAAAAAAAACCACGGTTAGGTGGTATATATTATAATAATAATACAATTATGGATGGACGGACTGCCTGCCGACTGCCGACACAGAGGTAGCCACAGCCGTGAACTACCGCACTGTACACTGGTTGATAAAGAGATAGTAGTATACTCGTAACAACTAGTATGACACTATGACGACGGTATAAAGAATGAAAAAAAAACCACGGTTAGGTGGTATATATTATAATAATAATACAATTATGGATGGACGGACTGCCTGCCGACTGCCGACACAGAGGTAGCCACAGCCGTGAACTACCGCACTGTACACTGGTTGATAAAGAGATAGTAGTATACTCGTAACAACTAGTATGACACTATGACGACGGTATAAAGAATGCAAAAAAAACCACGGTTAGGTGGTATATATTATAATAATAATACAATTATGGATGGACGGACTGCCTGCCGACTGCCGACACAGAGGTAGCCACAGCCGTGAACTACCGCACTGTACACTGGTTGATAAAGAGATAGTAGTATACTCGTAACAACTAGTATGACACTATGACGACGGTATAAAGAATGCAAAAAAAACCACAGTTAGGTGGTATATATTATAATAATAATACAATTATGGATGGACGGACTGCCTGCCGACTGCCGACACAGAGGTAGCCACAGCCGTGAACTACCGCACTGTACACTGGTTGATAAAGAGATAGTAGTATACTCGTAACAACTAGTATGACACTATGACGACGGTATAAAGAATGAAAAAAAAACCACGGTTAGGTGGTATATATTATAATAATAATACAATTATGGATGGACGGACTGCCTGCCGACTGCCGACACAGAGGTAGCCACAGCCGTGAACTACCGCACTGTACACTGGTTGATAAAGAGATAGTAGTATACTCGTAACAACTAGTATGACACTATGACGACGGTATAAAGAATGAAAAAAAAACCACGGTTAGGTGGTATATATTATAATAATAATACAATTATGGATGGACGGACTGCCTGCCGACTGCCGACACAGAGGTAGCCACAGCCGTGAACTACCGCACTGTACACTGGTTGATAAAGAGATAGTAGTATACTCGTAACAACTAGTATGACACTATGACGACGGTATAAAGAATGAAAAAAAAACCACGGTTAGGTGGTATATATTATAATAATAATACAATTATGGATGGACGGACTGCCTGCCGACTGCCGACACAGAGGTAGCCACAGCCGTGAACTACCGCACTGTACACTGGTTGATAAAGAGATAGTAGTATACTCGTAACAACTAGTATGACACTATGACGACGGTATAAAGAATGCAAAAAAAACCACAGTTAGGTGGTATATATTATAATAATAATACAATTATGGATGGACGGACTGCCTGCCGACTGCCGACACAGAGGTAGCCACAGCCGTGAACTACCGCACTGTACACTGGTTGATAAAGAGATAGTAGTATACTCGTAACAACTAGTATGACACTATGACGGTATAAAGAATGAAAAAAAAACCACGGTTAGGTGGTATATATTATAATAATAATACAATTATGGATGGACGGACTGCCTGCCGACTGCCGACACAGAGGTAGCCACAGCCGTGAACTACCGCACTGTACACTGGTTGATAAAGAGATAGTAGTATACTCGTAACAATTAGGATGACACTATGACGGTATAAAGAATGAAAAAAAAACCACGGTTAGGTGGTATATATTATAATAATAATACAATTATGGATGGACGGACTGCCTGCCGACTGCCGACACAGAGGTAGCCACAGCCGTGAACTACCGCACTGTACACTGGTTGATAAAGAGATAGTAGTATACTCGTAACAATTAGGATGACACTATGACGGTATAAAGAATGAAAAAAAAACCACGGTTAGGTGGTAGGTATATAATAATAAATAATACAATTCTGGTCGGACGGACTGCCTGCCGTGTGCCGACACAGAGGTAGCCACAGCCGTGAACTACCGCACTGTACACTGGTTGATAAAGAGATAGTAGTATACTCATAACAATTAGGATGACACTATGACGGTATAAAGAATGAAAAAAAAACCACGGTTAGGTGGTAGGTATATAATAATAAATAATACAATTCTGGTCGGACGGACTGCCTGCCGTGTGCCGACACAGAGGTAGCCACAGCCGTGAACTACCGCACTGTACACTGGTTGATAAAGAGATAGTAGTATACTCGTAACAATTAGGATGACACTATGACGGTATAAAGAATGAAAAAAAAACCACGGTTAGGTGGTAGGTATATAATAATAAATAATACAATTCTGGTCGGACGGACTGCCTGCCGTGTGCCGACACAGAGGTAGCCACAGCCGTGAACTACCGCACTGTACACTGGTTGATAAAGAGATAGTAGTATACTCGTAACAATTAGGATGACACTATGACGGTATAAAGAATGAAAAAAAAACCACGGTTAGGTGGTAGGTATATAATAATAAATAATACAATTCTGGTCGGACGGACTGCCTGCCGTGTGCCGACACAGAGGTAGCCACAGCCGTGAACTACCGCACTGTACTGTGTCTGCTGCTAATATAGACTGGTTGATATTTAAAGAGATATTAGTAGTATACAACAATACTATACTGGTGGTCAGGCACTGGTCACCACTCCTGCAGCAAAAGTGTGCACTGTTAATTAATATAATTGTACTCCTGGCTCCTGCTAACAACCTGCAGTGCTCCCCAGTCTCCCCCACAATTAATTATAAGCTTTTAATTTATACATTGATGACTGTGCAGCACACTGGGCTGAGCTGAGTGCACACAGACTGAGTCACACTGTGTGACTGACTGTGCTGTGTATCGTTTTTTTTTTCAGGCAGAGAACGGATATAGCAGAGAGAAGTGAACGGATATATTATATTAAATAAAAGTTAACTAGCAACTGCACTGGTCACTGACTGTGGTAAACTAACTCTGTCTGCGACTCTGCACAATCTCTCTCTATCTAATCTATCTATCTCTATTCTAATGGAGAGGACGCCAGACACGTCCTCTCCCTATCAATCTCAATGCACGAGTGAAAATGGCGGCGACGCGCGGCTCCTTATATAGAATCCGAGTCTCGCGATAGAATCCGAGCCTCGCGAGAATCCGACAGCGTCATGATGACGTTCGGGCGCGCTCGGGTTAACCGAGCAAGGCGGGAAGATCCGAGTCGCTCGGACCCGTGGAAAAAAAAGTGAAGTTCGTGCGGGTTCGGATTCAAAGAAACCGAACCCGCTCATCTCTAGATATTACGTCATCCCAAAAAGCTATAATGAGGGGGCAGGTCCACCAAATGTGTAACAAAGAGCCTAAATCTTTATGGCACCTCCAGCAAGCGGGGAAAATAGCATGTAAAAGAGAGGGGTGTCTGTATGATCTCATCAATATTTTATATTGCGTTTCTCTTACTTGCACACAGATAGAACTTCCATGTGTCTTGAGAAATATAGATTACCACTCACTATCTGAGAGTGGTTCAGATCCCTTTACCATTTGTGAGTAAATAGAGGGGTGTTTAGGGAGTCAGGCAGTTGCAATAATTTATATAAGGTAGATATCATATTAGAGATGAGCGGGTTCGGTTTCTCTGAATCCGAACCCGCACGAACTTCATGTTTTTTTTCACGGGTCCGAGCGACTCGGATCTTCCCGCCTTGCTCGGTTAACCCGAGCGCGCCCCGAACGTCATCATGACGCTGTCGGATTCTCGCGAGGCTCGGATTCTATCGCGAGACTCGGATTCTATATAAGGAGCCGCGCGTCGCCGCCATTTTCACACGTGCATTGAGATTGATAGGGAGAGGACGTGGCTGGCGTCCTCTCCGTTTAGAATTAGAATAGATTAGAGAGACACTTGATTTACTAATTTTGGGGAGCATTAGGAGTACTCAGTAGTGTACAGTGCAGAGTTTTGCTGATAGTGACCAGTGACCACCACTTTTATTTATAATCCGTTCTCTGCCTGAAAAAAGCGATACACAGCACACAGTGACTCAGTCACATACCATATCTGTGTGCACTGCTCAGGCTCAGGCCAGTGTGCTGCATCATCTATTATCTATATATAATATTATATATATCTGTCTGACTGCTCAGCTCACACAGCTTATAATTGTGGGGGAGACTGGGGAGCACTACTGCAGTGCCAGTTATAGGTTATAGCAGGAGCCAGGAGTACATAATATAATCCGTTCTCTGCCTGAAAAAAGCGATACACAGCACACAGTGAATCAGTCACATACCATATCTGTGTGCACTGCTCAGGCTCAGGCCAGTGTGCTGCATCATCTATTATCTATATATAATATTATATATATCTGTCTGACTGCTCAGCTCACACAGCTTATAATTGTGGGGGAGACTGGGGAGCACTACTGCAGTGCCAGTTATAGGTTATAGCAGGAGCCAGGAGTACATAATATATTATATAGTGAGTGACCACCAGACACACAGTGCAGTTTATTTAATATATCCGTTCTCTGCCTGAAAAAAGCGATACACACAGTGACTCAGTCAGTCACATACCATATCTGTGTGCACTGCTCAGGCTCAGGCCAGTGTGCTGCATCATCTATATATATTATATATCTGTCTGACTGCTCAGCTCACACAGCTTATAATTGTGGGGGAGACTGGGGAGCACTACTGCAGTGCCAGTTATAGGTTATAGCAGGAGCCAGGAGTACATAATATTATATTAAAATTAAACAGTGCACACTTTTGCTGCAGGAGTGCCACTGCCAGTGTGACTAGTGACCAGTGACCTGACCACCAGTATATAATATTAGTAGTATACTATCTCTTTATCAACCAGTCTATATATTAGCAGCAGACACAGTACAGTGCGGTAGTTCACGGCTGTGGCTACCTCTGTGTCGGCACTCGGCAGCCCGTCCATAATTGTATATACCACCTAACCGTGGTTTTTTTTTCTTTCTTTATACATACATACTAGTTACGAGTATACTATCTCTTTATCAACCAGTCTATATATTAGCAGCAGACACAGTACAGTGCGGTAGTTCACGGCTGTGGCTACCTCTGTGTCGGCACTCGGCAGCCCGTCCATAATTGTATATACCACCTAACCGTGGTTTTTTTTTCTTTCTTTATACATACATACTAGTTACGAGTATACTATCTCTTTATCAACCAGTCTATATATTAGCAGCAGACACAGTACAGTGCGGTAGTACACGGCTGTGGCTACCTCTGTGTCGGCACTCGGCAGCCCGTCCATAATTGTATATACCACCTAACCGTGGTTTTTTTTTCTTTCTTTATACATACATACTAGTTACGAGTATACTATCTCTTTATCAACCAGTCTATATTAGCAGCAGACACAGTACAGTGCGGTAGTTCACGGCTGTGGCTACCTCTGTGTCGGCACTCGGCAGCCCGTCCATAATTGTATATACCACCTAACCGTGGTTTTTTTTTCTTTCTTTATACATACATACTAGTTACGAGTATACTATCTCTTTATCAACCAGTCTATATATTAGCAGCAGACACAGTACAGTGCGGTAGTTCACGGCTGTGGCTACCTCTGTGTCGGCACTCGGCAGCCCGTCCATAATTGTATACTAGTATCCAATCCATCCATCTCCATTGTTTACCTGAGGTGCCTTTTAGTTGTGCCTATTAAAATATGGAGAACAAAAATGTTGAGGTTCCAAAATTAGGGAAAGATCAAGATCCACTTCCACCTCGTGCTGAAGCTGCTGCCACTAGTCATGGCCGAGACGATGAAATGCCAGCAACGTCGTCTGCCAAGGCCGATGCCCAATGTCATAGTACAGAGCATGTCAAATCCAAAACACCAAATATCAGTAAAAAAAGGACTCCAAAACCTAAAATAAAATTGTCGGAGGAGAAGCGTCTTTTTTTGCGCCTCTTTTTTTCTTTGCGTCATGTGCTGTTTGGGGAGGGTTTTTTGGAAGGGCCATCCTGCGTGACACTGCAGTGCCACTCCTAGATGGGCCCGGTGTTTGTGTCGGCCACTAGGGTCGCTAATCTTACTCACACAGCTACCTCATTGCGCCTCTTTTTTTCTTTGCGTCATGTGCTGTTTGGGGAGGGTTTTTTGGAAGGGACATCCTGCGTGACACTGCAGTGCCACTCCTAGATGGGCCCGGTGTTTGTGTCGGCCACTAGGGTCGCTTATCTTACTCACACAGCGACCTCGGTGCAAATTTTAGGACTAAAAATAATATTGTGAGGTGTGAGGTATTCAGAATAGACTGAAAATGAGTGTAAATTATGGTTTTTGAGGTTAATAATACTTTGGGATCAAAATGACCCCCAAATTCTATGATTTAAGCTGTTTTTTAGTGTTTTTGGAAAAAAACACCCGAATCCAAAACACACCCGAATCCGACAAAAAAAATTCGGTGAGGTTTTGCCAAAACGCGTTCGAACCCAAAACACGGCCGCGGAACCGAACCCAAAACCAAAACACAAAACCCGAAAAATTTCAGGCGCTCATCTCTATATCATATGTCTAGGGTGCATAGGTGCTACACAAATCCTTTTGAATGGAGTCATTTCCCTATCTGCTTGTCGATAAGTATTGCCTGTGTATAGGAAGTGCCACACTTGTAAATACTAGAGATGAGCGCCGGAAATTTTTCGGGTTTTGTGTTTTGGTTTTGGGTTCGGTTCCGCGGCCGTGTTTTGGGTTCGACCGCGTTTTGGCAAAACCTCACCGAATTTTTTTTGTCGGATTCGGGTGTGTTTTGGATTCGGGTGTTTTTTTCAAAAAACCCTAAAAAACAGCTTAAATCATAGAATTTGGGGGTAATTTTGATCCCAAAGTATTATTAACCTCAAAAAACATAATTTACACTCATTTTCAGCCTATTCTGAACACATCACACCTCACAATATTATTTTTAGTCCTAAAATTTGCACCGAGGTCGCTGTGTGAGTAAGATAAGCGACCCTAGTGGCCGACACAAACACCGGGCCCATCTAGGAGTGGCACTGCAGTGTCACGCAGGATGGCCCTTCCAAAAAACCCTCCCCAAACAGCACATGACGCAAAGAAAAAAAGAGGCGCAATGAGGTAGCTGACTGTGTGAGTAAGATTAGCGACCCTAGTGGCCGACACAAACACCGGGCACATCTAGGAGTGGCACTGCAGTGTCACGCAGGATGTCCCTTCCAAAAAACCCTCCCCAAACAGCACATGACGCAAAGAAAAAAAGAGGCGCAATGAGGTAGCTGACTGTGTGAGTAAGATTAGCGACCCTAGTGGCCGACACAAACACCGGGCCCATCTAGGAGTGGCACTGCAGTGTCACGCAGGATGTCCCTTCCAAAAAACCCTCCCCAATCAGCACATGATGCAAAGAAAAAGAAAAGAAAAAAGAGGTGCAAGATGGAATTATCCTTGGGCCCTCCCACCCACCCTTATGTTGTATAAACAAAACAGGACATGCACACTTTAACCAACCCATCATTTCAGTGACAGGGTCTGCCACACGACTGTGACTGATATGACGGGTTGGTTTGGACCCCCCCCAAAAAAGAAGCAATTAATCTCTCCTTGCACAAACTGGCTCTACAGAGGCAAGATGTCCACCTCATCTTCACCCTCCGATATATCACCGTGTACATCCCCCTCCTCACAGATTATCAATTCGTCCCCACTGGAATCCACCATCTCAGCTCCCTGTGTACTTTGTGGAGGCAATTGCTGCTGGTCAATGTCTCCGCGGAGGAATTGATTATAATTCATTTTAATGAACATCATCTTCTCCACATTTTCTGGATGTAACCTCGTACGCCGATTGCTGACAAGGTGAGCGGCGGCACTAAACACTCTTTCGGAGTACACACTTGTGGGAGGGCAACTTAGGTAGAATAAAGCCAGTTTGTGCAAGGGCCTCCAAATTGCCTCTTTTTCCTGCCAGTATAAGTACGGACTGTGTGACGTGCCTACTTGGATGCGGTCACTCATATAATCCTCCACCATTCTATCAATGTTGAGAGAATCATATGCAGTGACAGTAGACGACATGTCCGTAATCGTTGTCAGGTCCTTCAGTCCGGACCAGATGTCAGCATCAGCAGTCGCTCCAGACTGCCCTGCATCACCGCCAGCGGGTGGGCTCGGAATTCTGAGCCTTTTCCTCGCACCCCCAGTTGCGGGAGAATGTGAAGGAGGAGATGTTGACAGGTCGCGTTCCGCTTGACTTGACAATTTTGTCACCAGCAGGTCTTTCAACCCCAGCAGACCTGTGTCTGCCGGAAAGAGAGATCCAAGGTAGGCTTTAAATCTAGGATCGAGCACGGTGGCCAAAATGTAGTGCTCTGATTTCAACAGATTGACCACCCGTGAATCCTTGTTAAGCGAATTAAGGGCTGCATCCACAAGTCCCACATGCCTAGCGGAATCGCTCCGTGTTAGCTCCTTCTTCAATGCCTCCAGCTTCTTCTGCAAAAGCCTGATGAGGGGAATGACCTGACTCAGGCTGGCAGTGTCTGAACTGACTTCACGTGTGGCAAGTTCAAAGGGCATCAGAACCTTGCACAACGTTGAAATCATTCTCCACTGCACTTGAGACAGGTGCATTCCATCTCCTATATCGTGCTCAATTGTATAGGCTTGAATGGCCTTTTGCTGCTCCTCCAACCTCTGAAGCATATAGAGGGTTGAATTCCACCTCGTTACCACTTCTTGCTTCAGATGATGGCAGGGCAGGTTCAGTAGTTTTTGGTGGTGCTCCAGTCTTCTGTACGTGGTGCCTGTACGCCGAAAGTGTCCCGCAATTTTTCTGGCCACCGACAGCATCTCTTGCACGCCCCTGTCGTTTTTTAAAAAATTCTGCACCACCAAATTCAAGGTATGTGCAAAACATGGGACGTGCTGGAATTTGCCCATATTTAATGCACACACAATATTGCTGGCGTTGTCCGATGCCACAAATCCACAGGAGAGTCCAATTGGGGTAAGCCATTCCGCGATGATCTTCCTCAGTTGCCGTAAGAGGTTTTCAGCTGTGTGCGTATTCTGGAAAGCGGTGATACAAAGCGTAGCCTGCCTAGGAAAGAGTTGGCGTTTGCGAGATGCTGCTACTGGTGCCGCCGCTGCTGTTCTTGCGGCGGGAGTCCATACATCTACCCAGTGGGCTGTCACAGTCATATAGTCCTGACCCTGCCCTGCTCCACTTGTCCACATGTCCGTGGTTAAGTGGACATTGGGTACAACTGCATTTTTTAGGACACTGGTGAGTCTTTTTCTGACGTCCGTGTACATTCTCGGTATCGCCTGCCTAGAGAAGTGGAACCTAGATGGTATTTGGTAACGGGGGCACACTGCCTCAATAAATTGTCTAGTTCCCTGTGAACTAACGGCGGATACCGGACGCACGTCTAACACCAACATAGTTGTCAAGGACTCAGTTATCCGCTTTGCAGTAGGATGACTGCTGTGATATTTCATCTTCCTCGCAAAGGACTGTTGAACAGTCAATTGCTTACTGGAAGTAGTACAAGTGGGCTTACGACTTCCCCTCTGGGATGACCATCGACTCCCAGCGGCAACAACAGCAGCGCCAGCAGCAGTAGGCGTTACACGCAAGGATGCATCGGAGGAATCCCAGGCAGGAAAGGACTCGTCAGACTTGCCAGTGACATGGCCTGCAGGACTATTGGCATTCCTGGGGAAGGAGGAAATTGACACTGAGGGAGTTGGTGGGGTGGTTTGCGTGAGCTTGGTTACAAGAGGAAGGGATTTACTGGTCAGTGGACTGCTTCCGCTGTCACCCAAAGTTTTTGAACTTGTCACTGACTTATTATGAATGCGCTGCAGGTGACGTATAAGGGAGGATGTTCCGAGGTGGTTAACGTCCTTACCCCTACTTATTACAGCTTGACAAAGGGAACACACGGCTTGACACCTGTTGTCCGCATTTCTGGTGAAATACCTCCACACCGAAGAGCTGATTTTTTTGGTATTTTCACCTGGCATGTCAACGGCCATATTCCTCCCACGGACAACAGGTGTCTCCCCGGGTGCCTGACTTAAACAAACCACCTCACCATCAGAATCCTCCTGGTCAATTTCCTCCCCAGCGCCAGCAACACCCATATCCTCCTCATCCTGGTGTACTTCAACACTGACATCTTCAATCTGACTATCAGGAACTGGACTGCGGGTGCTCCTTCCAGCACTTGCAGGGGGCATGCAAATAGTGGAAGGCGCATGCTCTTCACGTCCAGTGTTGGGAAGGTCAGGCATCGCAAACGACACAATTGGACTCTCCTTGTGGATTTGGGATTTCAAAGAACGCACAGTTCTTTGCGGTGCTTTTGCCAGCTTGAGTCTTTTCAGTTTTCTAGCGAGAGGCTGAGTGCTTCCATCCTCATGTGAAGCTGAACCACTAGCCATGAACATAGGCCAGGGCCTCAGCCGTTCCTTGCCACTCCGTGTGGTAAATGGCATATTGGCAAGTTTACGCTTCTCCTCCGACAATTTTATTTTAGGTTTTGGAGTCCTTTTTTTTCTGATATTTGGTGTTTTGGATTTGACATGCTCTGTACTATGACATTGGGCATCGGCCTTGGCAGACGACGTTGCTGGCATTTCATCGTCTCGGCCATGACTAGTGGCAGCAGCTTCAGCACGAGGTGGAAGTGGATCTTGATCTTTCCCTAATTTTGGAACCTCAACTTTTTTGTTCTCCATATTTTATAGGCAGAACTAAAAGGCACCTCAGGTAAACAATGGAGATGGATGGATTGGATACTAGTATACAATTATGGACGGACTGCCACGGTTAGGTGGTATAAAAAAACCACGGTTAGGTGGTATATATTATAATAATAATACAATTATGGATGGACGGACTGCCTGCCGACTGCCGACACAGAGGTAGCCACAGCCGTGAACTACCGCACTGTACACTGGTTGATAAAGAGATAGTAGTATACTCGTAACAATTAGGATGACACTATGACGGTATAAAGAATGAAAAAAAAACCACGGTTAGGTGGTAGGTATATAATAATAAATAATACAATTCTGGTCGGACGGACTGCCTGCCGTGTGCCGACACAGAGGTAGCCACAGCCGTGAACTACCGCACTGTACACTGGTTGATAAAGAGATAGTAGTATACTCGTAACAACTAGTATGACACTATGACGACGGTATAAAGAATGAAAAAAAAACCACGGTTAGGTGGTAGGTATATAATAATAAATAATACAATTCTGGTCGGACGGACTGCCTGCCGTGTGCCGACACAGAGGTAGCCACAGCCGTGAACTACCGCACTGTACACTGGTTGATAAAGAGATAGTAGTATACTCGTAACAATTAGGATGACACTATGACGGTATAAAGAATGAAAAAAAAACCACGGTTAGGTGGTAGGTATATAATAATAAATAATACAATTCTGGTCGGACGGACTGCCTGCCGTGTGCCGACACAGAGGTAGCCACAGCCGTGAACTACCGCACTGTACACTGGTTGATAAAGAGATAGTAGTATACTCGTAACAACTAGTATGACACTATGACGACGGTATAAAGAATGAAAAAAAAACCACGGTTAGGTGGTAGGTATATAATAATAAATAATACAATTCTGGTCGGACGGACTGCCTGCCGTGTGCCGACACAGAGGTAGCCACAGCCGTGAACTACCGCACTGTACACTGGTTGATAAAGAGATAGTAGTATACTCGTAACAATTAGGATGACACTATGACGGTATAAAGAATGAAAAAAAAACCACGGTTAGGTGGTAGGTATATAATAATAAATAATACAATTCTGGTCGGACGGACTGCCTGCCGTGTGCCGACACAGAGGTAGCCACAGCCGTGAACTACCGCACTGTACACTGGTTGATAAAGAGATAGTAGTATACTCGTAACAACTAGTATGACACTATGACGACGGTATAAAGAATGAAAAAAAAACCACGGTTAGGTGGTATATATTATAATAATAATACAATTCTGGTCGGACGGACTGCCTGCCGTGTGCCGACACAGAGGTAGCCACAGCCGTGAACTACCGCACTGTACACTGGTTGATAAAGAGATAGTAGTATACTCGTAACAATTAGGATGACACTATGACGGTATAAAGAATGAAAAAAAAACCACGGTTAGGTGGTAGGTATATAATAATAAATAATACAATTCTGGTCGGACGGACTGCCTGCCGTGTGCCGACACAGAGGTAGCCACAGCCGTGAACTACCGCACTGTACACTGGTTGATAAAGAGATAGTAGTATACTCGTAACAATTAGGATGACACTATGAAGGTATAAAGAATGAAAAAAAAACCACGGTTAGGTGGTAGGTATATAATAATAAATAATACAATTCTGGTCGGACGGACTGCCTGCCGTGTGCCGACACAGAGGTAGCCACAGCCGTGAACTACCGCACTGTACACTGGTTGATAAAGAGATAGTAGTATACTCGTAACAATTAGGATGACACTATGACGGTATAAAGAATGAAAAAAAAACCACGGTTAGGTGGTAGGTATATAATAATAAATAATACAATTCTGGTCGGACGGACTGCCTGCCGTGTGCCGACACAGAGGTAGCCACAGCCGTGAACTACCGCACTGTACACTGGTTGATAAAGAGATAGTAGTATACTCGTAACAATTAGGATGACACTATGACGGTATAAAGAATGAAAAAAAAACCACGGTTAGGTGGTAGGTATATAATAATAAATAATACAATTCTGGTCGGACGGACTGCCTGCCGTGTGCCGACACAGAGGTAGCCACAGCCGTGAACTACCGCACTGTACTGTGTCTGCTGCTAATATAGACTGGTTGATATTTAAAGAGATATTAGTAGTATACAACAATACTATACTGGTGGTCAGGCACTGGTCACCACTCCTGCAGCAAAAGTGTGCACTGTTAATTAATATAATTGTACTCCTGGCTCCTGCTAACAACCTGCAGTGCTCCCCAGTCTCCCCCACAATTAATTATAAGCTTTTAATTTATACATTGATGACTGTGCAGCACACTGGGCTGAGCTGAGTGCACACAGACTGAGTCACACTGTGTGACTGACTGTGCTGTGTATCGTTTTTTTTTTCAGGCAGAGAACGGATATAGCAGAGAGAAGTGAACGGATATATTATATTAAATAAAAGTTAACTAGCAACTGCACTGGTCACTGACTGTGGTAAACTAACTCTGTCTGCGACTCTGCACAATCTCTCTCTCTCTATCTAATCTATCTCTATTCTAATGGAGAGGACGCCAGACACGTCCTCTCCCTATCAATCTCAATGCACGAGTGAAAATGGCGGCGACGCGCGGCTCCTTATATAGAATCCGAGTCTCGCGATAGAATCCGAGCCTCGCGAGAATCCGACAGCGTCATGATGACGTTCGGGCGCGCTCGGGTTAACCGAGCAAGGCGGGAAGATCCGAGTCGCTCGGACCCGTGAAAAAAAACATGAAGTTCGGGCGGGTTCGGATTCCGAGGAACCGAACCCGCTCATCTCTAGTAAATACTTCCAAAAGTCACTGGCAACAGGAAAATGGGGAAATCAAAATGTGCGCAAGGCTGCTCTAACTAACAATGATTGTCTAACAGGGTGTCCCCACACCCCACTAAAACAGGAATTACAAGGAAAAGAAGACAATCTCTTTCAGTATGAGCGCCCTAATAAATACCAAAAACACAGGTAACGTATACATCCCTTATCAGTTGTGGATATAATAATTCTTCAATTTCTCAGTCGGCTGGAGTTTCGATTGTGATGATTTGATCTCGATGTTTTTATGTAGAAACAAGAAAATAAACATACAATGTGTAGTAACGTTTTATATAGTCTTTTATATTCAAATAAAAGTCCTTGTCTCGACAGCAGTGGAAAGAGACACCAGAGAAATAGTCTGTATGAGGTGCATACCCCAGACTCACTCTAAGGGAAAGTATTCATGCGCTAAAAGGTTTCTTTATATTCCTTCACCCCTTCTGTGGAGCCTTCACCAACTAATATGCAAAGAGATGCTTACCTAAACTCACTTAAACATATAAGTAAATCAAACACATAAAGGTATCTTTCTCTTCTATGATTACAGCAATAATGGTGCGTACCACACTCACAGGAAATAAAACAAAAGATGTTCCTATCTGGGTTTCTTTTTTCCAAAATCCACACCCGTCTTGGACTCTGAGGTCGGATGTATGGTTAGAAGCTCTCAGCAGTTGTATGGAAACAGAAAGTAGATAAACATGTATTGTGTAGTATTGTTTTTATGCAACACTCTTCATTGTTTAAAACGGTCCTTGTCCCATCATAATTGAAGAAGAAATGGATAGAAATTTGTACAAGGTGCGTACCCCAACTCACACTCAAGGTAAGTATTCATGCGTGTTAAGGTATCTTTATTATTTCTTCACCCTCTCCGTGTAACCTTCACCAGATAGTATGCAAAGAGGAGCATACCTAAACTCACTTAAAAATATAGATGAGTCAAGTATATAAAGGTATCTTTTCCCCTATTGTTACAGTGAAAGGATGCGTACCACACTCACGGAAAAGGAAGTAAAGATGTTCACATCTGGGTTTCTTTTAGCATTCACACCCGTCTCAAAGCACCGGAACCAGGTATAAATTATGGTGGCCCCAAAACAAAACAAAAAGGATGTGCTGCTCAATCCATATCTTTTTAAAAAAAATTATACAGAAAATTCCCATAGTTGGGATATATGAAAAAAATACAAAAAAGCGACAAACGTCCATATAAAAAATGAGTTCCCCCTGGACTGTTTGTCCTTACACACAGGAAGTGTTCGCAAGCTGCGCCATATAGATCATCCTGCGGCGCCAGCTTGCGTTTCAAAGCAGGCTCCCCGAAACAGAACATCGTCAGTGACGCGATTTGCGTTCCACTGCGGGGTTACACTAAGCCAACAGATTCTGGCTCTTACATTCCAACGTCCAGCTGTCATCACGAGTCCAGGGGGAACTCTTTATACCCATCACGGTTTTATGGAGGAAGGTTCCTTTGTGAACACAAGCTCCATATGTGATTAAGATACTCCCACTTCCTGTCAGCTGATTCCTTTATCTATATAGAAACCATTTAATTAAATATAAAATTCTAACTATTAAGTTATATATCAGCTGCTTTCAAAGTGCCTTTCAATTTCAAAGTAAATATTTTAGGTTTTATTCAATATATCAAATGATTAGCAGTGGGAGTGTGATGTCACTTCCCACACCTCTCATTGGTCAGTGCCCAGTTAAATAGCATGGGGTTGCACAGTGCCCACATGTCTTGAGGAAGGCTCCCGTTGAGCCGAAACGCGTCGACACAACTGGGCACTGTGAAACCCTTTTCAACTCTAAAAGATAGTGATTTGAGGTATTGTACTATTTGCAATTTATGAAGTCCGGATATTTGCATTGGTGCAGTTTTTTATTGGTTTTGAAAGAAATTATGTGCTAATTTTTTATGGATGTTTGTCACTTTTTTGTATTTTTTTTTCATAGATCCCAACTATGGGAATTTTCTGTATAATAAAATTTTAAAAAGATATGGATTGAGCGGCACATCCTTTTTGTTTTGTTTTGGGGCCACCATAATTTATACCTGGTTCCGGTGCTTTGAGATGGGTGTGAATGCTAAAAGAAACCCAGATGTGAACATCTTTACTTCCTTTTCCGTGAGTGTGGTACGCATCCTTTCACTGTAACAATAGGGAAAAAGATACCTTTATATACTTGACTCATCTATATTTAAGTGAGTTTAGGTATGCTCCTCTTTGCATACTATCTGGTGAAGATTACACGGAGAGGGTGAAGAAATAATAAAGATACCTTAACACCACAAATACTTACCTTGAGTGTGAGTTGGGGTACGCACCTTGTACAAATTTCTATCCATTTCTTCTTCAATTATGATGGGACAAGGACAGTTTTAAACAATGAAGAGTGTTGCATAAAAACAATACTACACAATATATGTTTATCTGCTTTCTGTTTCCATACAACTGCTGAGAGCTTCTAACCATACATCCAACCTCAGAGTCCAAGACGGATTTTGGAAAAAAGAAACCCAGATAGGAACATCTTTTGTTTTATTTCCTGTGAGTGTGGTACGCACCATTATTGCTGTAATCATAGAAGAGAAAGATACCTTTATGTGTTTGATCTACTTATATCTTTAAGTGAGTTTAGGTATGCATCTCTTTGCATATTAGTTGGTGAAGGCTCCACAGAAGGGGTGAAGGAATATAAAGAAACCTTTATGCGCATGAATACTTTCCCTTAGTGTGAGTCTGGGGTAAGCACCTCATACAGACTATTTCTCTGGTGTCTCTTTCCACTGCTGTCGAGACAAGGACTTTTATGTGAATATAAAAGACTATATAAAACGTTACTACACATTGTATGTTTATTTTCTTGTTTCTACATAAAAACATTGAGATCAAATCATCACAATTGAAACTCCAGCCGACTGAGAAATTGAAGAAATATTATATCCACAACTGATAAGGGACGTATACGTTACCTGTGTTTTTGGTATTTATTAGGGCGCTCATACTGAAAGAGATTGTCTTCTTTTCCTTGTACTTCCAGAAGTCAGCCAGTGGAATATCCCATTCTTCCTGTATATATGAAGACTGTTTAACCCCAGATGGTTGTGCTAAATGACGCACTCTGAAATATCATTCCAGGGCCCAGTCTTGATAATAAGAGAGGGTGAAGCCGGGTGTAAAAGCAGGGTTACCCAAAAAAGAGGAAAAGGGGCCAAAGTCTGAAGAAACACATGGTCGCCGTCACATTCATTTCCAAAAGGAGAGTGTAGGGGTGATAGTCAGGTGAGAGTATGGGAGTTTGGGTCAGGTTGGGAGCCAAGGGAAAATTTAGGCTATTGCTGAACATATTATTATTATTATTATTATCCTTTATTTATATGGCGCCACAAGGTTCAGCAGCGCCCAATTACAGAGTACATAAATAATCAAACAGGAAAACAGCAACTTACAGTTGATGACAATATAGGACAAGTACAGGGTAAATAAACATAGTTACATCAGCAGATGACACTGGAATAAGTGTCAGGTGGCAGAAGACTGCTGGATGTGGGCAGTTGAAGATTATTAAAGTAAGACAAGGATAAGCACATGAGGGAAGAGGGCCCTGCTCGTGAGAGCTTACATTCTATCTAAATATGCCCTCCAAGACCACCCACTGATTGACTTCCCGGTTTCCGGTCCAATCTAAGATTCTGTTTAACAGGATTGCGTGGTAATAATTTTTTATGTCTGGGAGTTGGAATCCGCCCTTTCGAGGCAAGCGTGACAAGACAGATCTGCTAATCCTGGGCCCTTTTTGAAACCATATGAATTGTTGGATCAAGGATCGTATGAACCGAAACCAGGGGTCTGGGATTCGGATTGGTAATGTTTGGAGGAGATAAAGCAGCTTGGCAAAGGTGTTAATCTTCACAACGTTAATTCTGCCTAACCAGGATAGACTTGTGTTGCCATCTACAGTAATCATTTTTAACTTATTGGAGTAAAAGGTAAAAGTTCAGGGACAGTAAATATGGTAGTCCTTTCATATGAATGGGAAAGTAGTTTTTAACATAGCTAATGTTGAAGGGGGGGTTGAAATATTAAGGGCATATGATTTAGACGGATTGAGCTTAGGGGGTCATTCCGAGTTGATTGCTCGTTGCCGATTTTCGCAACGGAGCGATTAAGGCAAAAATGCGCATGGTACGCAGTGCGCATGTGCTAAGTATTTTTGCACAAAACTTAGAAGATTTACTCACGTCCGAACGAAGAATTTTCATAGTTGAAGTGATCGGAGTGTGATTGACAGGAAGTGGGTGTTTTTGGGCGGAAACTGACCGTTTTCTGGGAGTGTGCGGAAAAACGCAGGCGTGCCAAGAAAAAACGTGGGAGTGTCTGAAGAAACGGGGGAGTGGCTGGCCGAACGCAGGGCGTGTTTGTGACGTCAAACCAGGAACGAAACGAGCTGAGCTGATCGCAGTGTAGGAGTAAGTCTCGAGCTACTCAGAAACTGCTAAGAATTATTTCATAGCAGTTTTGTTAATTTTTCGTTCACTATTCTGCTAAGCTAAGATACACTCCCAGAGGGCAGCGGCCTAGCGTGTGCAATGCTGCTAAAAGCAGCTAACGAGCGAACAACTCGGAATGAGGGCCATAAAGCTAGAAAGTGAACTGAAAATATCCATTCACACATGAGGTGTGGAAGCGAGTGAGTGGGTTGTGTGATGACTGTCAGTAAATCATCTGCAAATAAGGCTAGTTTATAGTTTGTATCACTCACTTGCAGGCCTGTGATGTGGTCGTTTGCCCTAATAGCCCTAGGCAAAGCTTCAATACAAAGGACGAATATCAGGGGGGACAGGGGGCATCCTTGTCTCATTCCAATGCTTATAGGAAAATTGTTGCATAGGACCCCGTTAACCCGAACTCGAGCTGATGGTCGTGTGTAAAGAGACAACACTCTATGAAGTGCCTGTGGGCCCAACCCAATGTGCTCCAGTACAGCTCTCATGAAATCCCAATTGACCCTATCAAAGGCCTTTTCGGCGTCTGTTGATAATAATATGGTAGGGGTCTGACTTTTAGAAGCTAAGTGTATGAGGCTGAGGATCTTCGTGGTATTTCACCTCGCGGCTTGGGACAAAACCCACTTGATCGTTGTGGATAAGGGATGGGAGAAATTCAATCAGCCGAAGAGCCATCAACTTAGCGAAAAACGTAAGATCAACATTAAGCAAATATATGGGTCTATAACTGGAGCACACTGAGGGGTCCTTTCCTTGTTTAGGAATCACAGTGATTTGGGATTCCAGGGATTGGTTGGAGAAGTGAGTATCAGCTGAGATGGAGTTAAAAGCTTGTAGTAGCCTGAGGGCAAGAGCATCTTTAAATATTTTGTAGTAAACAGCTGTAAAGCTGTCCGGGCCCGGACTTTTACCCGAGGGTGTAGAAGATATAACATGCTCTACCTCTTGCAAAGAAAAGGGTTTTTCCAGGGAGTCTCTATCAGAGGGGGCCAAGTTAGGGTACGCCACTTTTTCCAGATACATCCTGGATTTAAGTATATTAGAAAGGGGGTCATGGGCTGGAGAGGGGTCACCCAGATTATATAACGTAGAATAATAATGTTTAAAACAAGCTGCTATCGCAGGTGTTTTAAAACAAAGGGAGCCTACACTGGTTTTCATGGTGGGAATAAAGGAGGCCGCTTTTTGAGATTTGAGTGCCTGTGCCAGCAAGCGTCTTGGTTTATTACCCATTGATAATATTTATTGCTGTATTAACGCAGAGAGAATTGGGTTTTGTTATTGAGAATTTTCTTTAGTTGTGCATGCGCCTCAGTCAAGTCTACCAGATCAGAGGAGGATAAGGAGGATTTGTGAAGAGTCTCCAAACAATGAATCTTATGCAACAGTGCCGTGGTAAGGACCATTCTGTTATTTTTCATATAAGAGCCAAATTGGATCAATTTGCCCCGTATAACGCATTTATGTGCTTCCCAAATAGTTATTTTCGATATCTCCTCTGTGTCATTAATGGAAAAATAATCAGATAGCGTCTTATCTAGTTCACCCTTGCAGTACTTGTCATGAATGAAGGATTCGTTAAGACGTTTAGCCAGGGAATCGAGATGGGGTCGAGAGAGACAAACACCGGGGCATGGTTCGACCAAGTAATGGAGCCAATGGAGGCATCTACTAGAAAGGGGAGGTGCCTGTGACTTAAAAACAAGTAATCTAAGCGGGAGTAAACCTGGTGTGGGTGAGAGTAGAATGAAAAGTCCCGGTCAGAAGGGTGTGTAACTCTCCAGGAATCAGCAAGTTGAAGCTCGTGAAATACCCTCTTAACCTGTCTGTGTTTCTCGAACGTCCTAAGTGGATGCTGGGGACTCCGTCAGGACCATGGGGATTAGCGGCTCCGCAGGAGACAGGGCACAAAAATAAAGCTTTAGGATTAGGGGGGGTGTACTGGCTCCTCCCCCTATGACCCTCCTCCAAGCCTCAGTTAGGTTTTTGTGCCCGTCCGAGCAGGGTGCAATCTAGGTGGCTCTCCTAAAGAGCTGCTTAGAAAAAGTTTTTAGGTTTTTTATTTTCAGTGAGTCCTGCTGGCAACAGGCTCACTGCATCGAGGGACTTAGGGGAGAGAATTTCAACTCACTTGCGTGCAGGATGGATTGGATTCTTAGGCTACTGGACACCATTAGCTCCAGAGGGAGTCGGAACACAGGTCTCACCCTGGGGTTCGTCCCGGAGCTGCGCCGCCGACCCCCCTTACAGATGCTGAAGATTGAAGGTCCGGAAACAGGCGGCAGAAGGCTCTTCAGTCTTCATGAAGGTAGCGCACAGCACTGCAGCTGTGCGCCATTGTTGTCACACACTTCACACCAAGCGGTCACGGAGGGTGCAGGGCGCTGCTGGGGGCGCCCTGGGCAGCAATATTTAATACCTTTATGGCAAAAGAATACATCACATATAGCCATTGAGGCTATATGTATGTATTTAACCCATGCCAGATATCTAAAACTCCGGGAGAAAAGCCCGCCGAAATAGGGGGCGGGGCTTATTCTCCTCAGCACACAGCGCCATTTTCCTGCTCAGCTCCGCTGTGAGGAAGGCTCCCAGGACTCTCCCCTGCACTGCACTACAGAAACAGGGTAAAACAGAGAGGGGGGCATTTTTTGGCGATATTTTGATATATTTAAGCTGCTATAAGGAACAACACTTATATAAGGTTGTTCCCATATATATTATAGTGCTTGGGTGTGTGCTGGCAAACTCTCCCTCTGTCTCCCCAAAGGGCTAGTGGGGTCCTGTCTTCGATAAGAGCATTCCCTGTGTGTCTGCTGTGTGTCGGTACGTGTGTGTCGACATGTATGAGGACGATGTTGGTGTGGAGGCAGAGCAATTGCCGATAATGGTGATGTCACCCCCCCAGGGAGTCGACACCGGAATGGATGGCTTTGTTTATGGAATTACGTGATAATGTCAGCACATTACAAAAATCAGTTGACGACATGAGACGGCCGGCAAACCAGTTAGTACCTGCCCAGGCGTCTCAGACACCGTCAGGGGCTGTAAAGCGCCCTTTACCTCAGTCGGTCGACACAGACCCAGACACAGACACTGAATCTAGTGTCGACGGTGATGAAACAAACGTATTTTCAAGTAGGGCCACACGTTATATGATCACGGCAATGAAGGAGGCTTTGCATATCTCTGATACTGCAAGTACCACAAAAAGGGGTATTATGTGGGGGGTGAAAAAACTACCTGTAGTTTTTCCTGAATCAGAGGAATTAAATGATGTATGTGATGAAGCGTGGGTTAACCCAGATAGAAAAGTGCTAATTTCAAAAAAGTTATTAGCATTATACCCTTTCCCGCCAGAGGTTAGGGCGCGCTGGGAAACACCCCCTAGGGTGGATAAGGCGCTCACACGCTTATCAAAACAAGTGGCGTTACCGTCTCCTGATACGGCCGCCCTCAGGGATCCAGCTGATAGGAGACTGGAAACTACCCTAAAAAGTATATACACACATACTGGTGTTATACTGCGACCAGCCATCGCCTCAGCCTGGATGTGCAGTGCTGGGGTCGTCTGGTTGGATTCCCTGACTGAAAATATTGATACCCTGGATAGGGACAGTATTTTATTGACTATAGAGCAATTAAAGGATGCTTTCCTTTATATGCGAGATGCTCAGAGAGATATTTGCACTCTGGCATCGAGAGTAAATGCGATGTCCATATCTGCCAGAAGGAGTTTATGGACGCGACAGTGGTCAGGTGATGCGGATTCCAAACGACATATGGAAGTATTGCCGTATAAAGGGGAGGAATTATTTGGCGTCGGTCTATCGGATCTGGTGGCCACGGCAACTGCCGGAAAATCCACCTTTTTACCTCAGACCCCCTCCCAACAGAAAAAGACACCGTCTTTTCAGCCGCAGTCCTTTCGGTCCAATAAGAACAAGCGGACAAAAGGACAGTCATATCTGCCTCGGGGCAGAGGAAGGGGTAAGAGAGGGCAGCAAGCAGCCCCTGCCCAGGAACAGAAGCCCTCCCAGGGTTCTGCAAAGCCCTCAGCATGACGCTGGGGCCTTACAAGCGGACTCAGGAGCGGTGGGGGGTCGACTCAAGAATTTCAGCGCACAGTGGGCTTGCTCACAGGTGGACCCCTGGATCCTGCAGGTAGTATCTCAGGGTTACAGGTTGGAATTCGAGAAGTCTCCCCCTCGCAGGTTCCTAAAGTCTGCTTTGCCAACGTCTCCCTCAGACAGGGCGACGGTATTGGAAGCCATTCACAAGCTGTTTTCTCAGCAGGTGATAGTCAAGGTACCCCTCCTACAACAGGGAAAGGGGTATTACTCCACGCTATTTGTGGTACCGAAGCCGGACGGCTCGGTAAGACCTATTCTAAATCTGAAATCTTTGAACCTGTACATACAAAAATTCAAGTTCAAGATGGAGTCACTCAGAGCAGTGATAGCGAATCTGGAAGAAGGGGACTTTATGGTGTCCCTGGACATAAAGGATGCTTACCTGCATGTCCCAATTTGCCCTTCACATCAAGGGTACCTCAGGTTCGTGGTGCAAAACTGTCATTATCAGTTTCAGACGCTGCCGTTTGGATTGTCCACGGCACCTCGGGTCTTTACCAAGGTAATGGCCGAAATGATGATTCTTCTGCGAAGAAGAGGCGTATTAATTATCCCTTACTTGGACGATCTCCTGATAAGGGCAAGGTCCAGAGAACAGCTGGAGGACGGAGTAGCACTAACCCAACTAGTGCTGCAACAACACGGGTGGATTCTGAATTTTCCAAAATCTCAGTTGACCCCGACGACACGTCTGCTGTTCCTGGGAATGATTCTGGACACGGTTCAGAAAAAGGTGTTTCTTCCGGAGGAGAAAGCCAGGGAGTTATCCGAACTTGTCAGGAACCTCCTAAAACCAGGGAAAGTGTCTGTGCATCAATGCACAAGAGTCCTGGGAAAGATGGTGGCTTCTTACGAAGCGATTCCATTCGGCAGATTCCACGCACGAACTTTTCAGTGGGATCTGCTGGACAAATGGTCCGGATCACATCTGCAGATGCATCAGCGGATAACCTTATCGCCACGGACAAGGGTGTCTCTTCTGTGGTGGTTGCAGAGTGCTCATCTGTTAGAGTGCCGCAGATTCGGCATACAGGACTGGGTCCTGGTGACCACGGATGCCAGTCTGAGAGGCTGGGGAGCGGTCACACAGGGAAGAAACTTCCAGGGAGTATGGTCAAGCCTGGAGATGTCTCTTCACATAAATATACTGGAGCTAAGAGCGATTTACAATGCTCTAAGTCTGGCAAAACCCCTGCTTCAGGGTCAGCCGGTGTTGATCCAGTCGGACAACATCACGGCAGTCGCCCACGTATACAGACAGGGCGGCACAAGAAGCAGGACAGCAATGGCAGAAGCTGCAAGGATTCTTCGCTGGGCGGAAGATCATGTGATAGCACTGTCAGCAGTATTCATTCCGGGAGTGGACAACTGGGAAGCAGACTTCCTCAGCAGACACGATCTACACCCGGGAGAGTGGGGACTTCATCCAGAAGTCTTCCACATGATTGTAAACCGTTGGGAAAAACCAATGGTGGATATGATGGCGTCCCGCCTCAACAAAAAACTGGACAGGTATTGCGCCAGGTCAAGAGACCCTCAGGCAATAGCTGTGGACGCTCTGGTAACACCGTGGGTGTTCCAGTCAGTGTATGTGTTCCCTCCTCTGCCTCTCATACCAAAAGTACTGAGAATTATACGGCAAAAGGGAGTAAGAACGATACTAGTGGCTCCGGATTGGCCAAGAAGAACTTGGTACCCGGAACTTCAAGAGATGCTCACGGAGGATCCGTGGCCTCTACCTCTAAGACGGGACCTGCTTCAGCAGGGACCGTGTCTATTCCAAGACTTACCGCGGCTGCGTTTGACGGCATGGCGGTTGAACGCCGAATTCTAAGGGAAAAAGGCATTCCGGAAGAGGTCATTCCTACACTGGTAAAAGCCAGGAAGGAGGTGACTGCACAACATTATCACCGCATTTGGAGAAAATATGTTGCGTGGTGTGAGGCCAGGAAGGCCCCCACGGAGGAATTTCAACTGGGTCGATTCCTACATTTCCTGCAAACAGGATTGTCTATGGGCCTCAAATTGTGGTCCATTAAGGTTCAAATTTCGGCCCTGTCGATTTTCTTCCAGAAAGAATTGGCTTCAGTTCCTGAAGTCCAGACTTTTGTAAAAGGAGTACTACATATACAGCCCCCGGTTGTGCCCCCAGTGGCACCGTGGGATCTTAATGTAGTCTTGGATTTTCTCAAATCCCATTGGTTTGAGCCGCTCAAATCGGTGGAGTTGAAGTATCTTACATGGAAAGTAACCATGTTACTGGCCCTGGCTTCAGCCAGGAGAGTATCAGAATTGGCGGCTTTATCATATAAGAGCCCATATCTGATTTTCCATACGGATAGGGCAGAACTGCGGACGCGTCCTCATTTTCTGCCTAAGGTGGTGTCAGCGTTTCACCTGAACCAGCCTATTGTGGTGCCTGCGGCTACTAACGATTTGGAGGATTCCAAGTTGTTGGACGTGGTCCGGGCATTGAAAATATATATTTCAAGAACGGCGGGAGTCAGAAAGTCTGACTCACTGTTTATATTGTATGCACCCAACAAGATGGGTGCTCCTGCTTCTAAGCAGACGATTGCTCGTTGGATTTGTAGCACAATTCAACTTGCACATTCTGTGGCAGGCTTGCCACAACCTAAATCTGTCAAGGCCCATTCCACAAGGAAAGTGGGCTCATCCTGGGCGGCTGCCCGGGGGGTCTCGGCATTACAACTCTGCCGAGCTGCTACTTGGTCAGGGGCAAACACGTTTGCAAAATTCTACAAATTTGATACCCTGGCTGAGGAGGACCTTGAGTTCTCTCATTCGGTGCTGCAGAGTCATCCGCACTCTCCCGCCCGTTTGGGAGCTTTGGTATAATCCCCATGGTCCTGACGGAGTCCCCAGCATCCACTTAGGACGTTAGAGAAAATAAGAATTTACTTACCGATAATTCTATTTCTCGTAGTCCGTAGTGGATGCTGGGCGCCCATCCCAAGTGCGGATTGTCTGCAATACTTGTACATAGTTATTGTTACAAACAAATTCGGGTTGTTATTGTTGTGAGCCGTCTGTTCAGAGGCTCCTACGTTTGTCATACTGTTAACTGGGTTCAGATCACAAGTTATACGGTGTGATTGGTGTGGCTGGTATGAGTCTTACCCGGGATTCAATATCCTTCCTTATTGTGTACGCTCGTCCGGGCACAGTATCCTAACTGAGGCTTGGAGGAGGGTCATAGGGGGAGGAGCCAGTACACACCACCTAATCCTAAAGCTTTATTTTTGTGCCCTGTCTCCTGCGGAGCCGCTATTCCCCATGGTCCTGACGGAGTCCCCAGCATCCACTACGGACTACGAGAAATAGAATTATCGGTAAGTAAATTCTTATTTTTTGTTTAGAAAATTTAGGGGCGGTAGGGGAAATGTCAAAGGATGGGTCCATAGTCCATTTTAAGTCACCTCCCAAAACAGCAATACCTGTAAAAAGGGATTCAAGACGGGGAAAATAGGAGCGAAAAAAGGAAGGTTGGTTCTGATTAGGGGCGTAGAGCGCTATAAGTGTGTATGGTTGTGAAAATATAGTGCAATTGACCACTAATAATCTACCAGGAACCAATTTATGAACAGAGATATCAGCAACATGCAGGGATTTAGAAAAAAGTATAGCGATCCCCTTGGATTTACTTTCAGGGTTATTGGAGTAAACGCAAGGGGAAATCTACGGTCAGTAAGGGAAGGGCGGTGGGCTGAGATTTTAACGTGTGTCTCCTGTACTAAAGCAATATCTACCCTGTCTGACCACAATGTCCTAAATAGATTGGACCTCTTTTCAGGGATATTAAGACCTTTAGCATTTATTGAGGCAATTTTGAGCCTACCAGGAACAGACATTAAATCTCATAACAGTACAATGTAGCTGGGATCTCGAATAGGTCAATGAGGAGAAAGAAGATAAAATACAGAAAAGGAAGAGGAGAGAAATACAAGTCACAGAAAATAGAAACATCAATAACAGGAGAAGACCCACCATGGGAGGACTGGTATATTTACAAACCAGAAGTCCCAAAGGGCACTATGGCCGTGTGGGAACCGGGCGAGGGAGTCACCTCTTTAGGCACAATATAAACTAGTAATGTTAGAAAAACATAAACGGGGTAGCAGCTATATAGGGTAGTGCAGAGCGTATCTCACCCGTTATACAACACCTGGAAAGTTCAAGACCTCTGCGAACGGGAGGAAAAAGTTCCATCTTCAGGTCAACTGGGGAAAAAGAAATCAGGTAACGGAGGAATCTTGGCTTGCAGTAGGAGCTTTAGAGATCTTCTTCTTGGAATTATGCGCAACTTGCCATGATGCTCCATTTCCAGATGGTTGTGGTGGGTGTAGATCAGGGGAAGTGAATTCCCAATCAGGAATCTTTATGGACGGGAGACTGAGACCAGAGCAGAATGTGGGGAGGTCGGAGGGAGTGTTTAGGGTGTAGATTTTCCCAGATGATGAGACCTGAAGGTTAAAAGGGAAGCCCCACCTGTATTTCAGTTGACGTTTGCGGAGTTCCTCCGTGATGGACCAAAGGGCTTTATTTTGTTGGAGATGGTAATTGGCTCACCATTAAAGTCCAGTCCATCAAGTCAGTGCACTTTACCCATGATCTCTTCTTTTTGGGAATAGTAGTGCAAGCGACATATGACGTCACGGGGACGGTCTGTAGGAGCCCCTCGGTCTGAGGGCACGGTGAGCTCTATTGAACGTTAAAGTGTTAGTCTGGTCCCTTTCCAGGACCTTGTTGAAGATTTTCATCACAGCGTCCACCAAGTCTGTTTGGGGGACATCATCAGGAATACCTCTCACCCGTATATTATTCCTCCTACCTATGTTATCCAAATCCAACACGCATGACCGCAGTGACCGGATTTCGTCCGATTGGGCTGTGATAACCTTTGTAAGGGATCTCATAAACCCATCAGCAGAATCACGGTGTTCCTCCAGTGCGTTCATCCTGTCAGAAAGCTGTGAGATATCATGTTTAATAGATGCCAGCTCTCTACGCATGATATCCTGGAGGTCCTGCTTGGTGGGTTGAGTTTTCATGAATGTTAAAATGTCCTGGAGAGCAGTGTCTCCCTGAGTATGTGGAAGTGGCTGAGCCATCAGTAGGGGGGAGGTATGTGATAGCTGGGCAGGGCCATGTCACCCTTACACTTCCTGTCGTAACCTCCTACATGTGGCAGGCTCTGTGAGAACTGTTTTTTCTAGTTTTGGGGCCATAAACTCCCCCACTCACTGATAAGAATTAAAAGGCTTTTGGAACTTTCCAATATCTCTTGTCTCCTAACATTCCAGTATGCCACATACACCCCTGCTAAAATCTTGCGTGTCCCCACGCAATATACCTATGAGCTTGCAAAAAGTCTAGCAAGGAACAGTCTCTTATACTCTACACCTACAGCAAGGTCAGAACATAACACACAATAAACAAGCATAATTGCAGTATACATCACGCACAGTATAACAGTCACATGAGCAGAAAAACATGGCATGCAAACATACAATATAACAAACACATGAGCAGAAAAACATGGCATGCAAAACATCACATGAAATACAAATCACATATGCTGCTGCCTTTTTCCTATGAATTACAGTCCTGGGTCACAGATGATCATGAATGTTCCAACATCTTCTGGCAATTGTGCCAAACACTTAGAACCTGCCCATGCCGGCTGTTTCTTCCCCAGTTCGCTGGGTCAGAAGAGGTAGGTGGCTTTCATGGGCCCCTCCCAATAAAGTTTTCCCCAAATTATCAAATAAATCTTCGGTACCGATCCTGTTCGCGGACGCCAAGTTGTGATAGCCGGGCAGGGCCATGTCCATCAGTGCTTTTAAAAAGCATTGTCACGCCAGGCCGTCTCATCACATAAGCAAGCAGTTTATTCACAGTTCAGACAGGGTTATCACGACAATAACATTTGATTTCTTATTCTCCTCTCTTCAGGGTAATTTTCATATGGGTTACATCAGGTTACATCTCCTTTCATTTGCTTCACGGGCAATAACAGCATTAACAATGATGTGACAGCATTACAGTACAGTACATACCAGCGCAGTCTCTGGGAATCAGTAGTGCTGCTTCCGCAAACTGAGATTCATTTCAGTGTGCTCTCCCCCATTCGCTAGGGGCTCTGTCTAAACGGGTTCTCTCATGGACACGTTACTGGGGGCCTTCCGCCAAACGTGGTTTCCTACCACTCACCCAGCTCGTCCTCTCCCGCAGACTCACACCTCCCGTCCTGCTTCTTGGGTATCCCTGAAGGTGAAGATCCCCTTTATTTCTTCCACTGATTGCTCATGCTGTAGCTGCTCTCATACTGCAAATATGGATATCTCTTGCTCTTCCTAGCAGCACCTACATGCTGTTCCATAATGCCAGGGACTGTGGAGTACCATGCTTGTTCCACAGTCCCCAGTCTGCGTTTCTCCTGGACACTAGCCTGTGCCCTCCATCCTCAGTCCTCAGCTCACACTGCACACTAGCCTGTGTTTTTTCCTTGTTCTCTAAAAAAACCCTACACTTCCTGT
The DNA here is from genome assembly GCF_028390025.1 of Pseudophryne corroboree. NCBI lineage: Eukaryota > Metazoa > Chordata > Amphibia > Anura > Myobatrachidae > Pseudophryne > Pseudophryne corroboree. The sequence goes on from NC_086450.1 coordinate 497,795,365, forward strand.
CGTAACCCCTACATGTGGCATTGTCTGCCAGAACTGGTTTTGGGGCCATAAACTCCCCCACTCACTGATAAGAATCAAAAGGCTTTTGGAACTTTCCAATATCTCTTGTCTCCTAACATTCCAGTATGCCACAGGTAGGGGAAGCGGATTGACAGGAAGATGGACTACAAGGAAAGAGATCTCCGCCCGGAGGATTTAGCAGGAGTAGGTTGTAGAAAGGATCTCATTCCTGTCTGGGATGCGGTCTCTTTAGGTTGCGATGTATTTCCTTTCTTTGTCCCGGACCTGACCATGCTGAGTTTAGAACAGATAGACAGGTGATGTTATGAGGCATGGAACCTAGCTTCAAGGAAACTGCTCAGTTTCCTGTTAAGTGCCTTCAGTATGGTGACTCCCGGGGGAGTGGCATTAGCATGTCATTAGGCAATTCTTAGCCACAAGGACAGTAAGAACACATTGGTTACAAGATATCCCTCTCCCCGTGAAGGAGGGGACATGTACGGGGCAGTCACTATATCACCAATGCACAGCAAATGTCCCGAAGTGGCTCGTAAATTCTTCCAATATATATATATATATATATATATATATATATATACATATATATATATACACACACACACACACACACACACACACACACACACACACACACACACACACACACACACACACACACACACGTAAGAGTGATGGAGCTATAAAAGTGAATCTAGGTATTCAGAAGAGTCACTAGGGGGAGCTCCAACCCAATAAATGAACTTCACAAGGAAAGTCCATTGCAGCACATTAAATGACTATTATGAAAGAGCAACTCAATTTTTGCAGGTAGGATAAGAATGTGAGCCAGTATGAGGGACACTGTGGGAGATCACAGCGGTATGAAGTGTCCCCTGTCACAGTAGAGACAAGTGGCCTTTCAAACGGATCAGGTGTATAAGCGCCAGCAGCAATAGGGGCAAAGAATACATCTCACCGGTCTGTGTGTAGCTTCAGGCTGTGGCAGTGCTCCCCAGCTCCAGGAAAAGATGGCCGCCAACTGTATGTTTAGGAGAGAGGGGCCGCAGCAAGTGGGCACCTCCGCACTCCAGTTGCGTTTAAGCCAATGTCGGGCAGCAGGGAAGGCGCCATGTCCAAGCACCAGGACCAGAGGGAGCTGCGTCAGTGGCGGGCGCCGCAGGTCTTGTCTGGCCCTGCATCCATGGGCAGCCGTGCAGGCTTGATGAGGGGAAGCTTATTATTATCAAAGCCCTGCAATATACGATAATAGATAAGCTATGTGACCCTGAAGGATGATTTATTTTTGAAAAATTAAGGTTGGAAGGGGAATTGTTTACTATAGCAACATTATATGCTCCGACTGGCCCTAACAACATATATTTTTACTGAGATTTACATTAAATTGCAGGACTGAGCCACGGGACACATCATTCTAGGTGGGGATTTTAATACCACTCTAAATCAATCATTGGACAAATCCAATGCTTCCACCCACACCTCACCGCCTGCTGCTCTTGCCCTATTAATGGACTCCCTACATCTTTCTGATCCCTGGAGGTATCAAGATCCCATGGATAGGGATTACACCTTTTAATCCCACCTGCATCACACCTCTTCCAGAATTGATTTTTGGTTTATTCCCACTTCTTTAGAATATTGGGCCTAATTCAGACCTGATCGCTTGCTAGCTACTTTTTGCAGCGCAGCGTTCAGATAGTCGCCGCCTACAGGGGAGTGTATATTTGCTGTGCAAGTGTGCGAACGCATTTGTAGCCAAGCGTTACAAAAAAGTTTTGTGCAGTTTCTGAGTAGCTCAGGACTTACTCAGCCGCTGCGATCACTGCCGCCTGTTCGGGCCCAAAATTGACGTCAGACACCCGCCCTGCAAACGCTTGGACACGCCTGCGTTTTTCCAACCACTCCCAGAAAATGGTCAGTTGCCACCCACAAACACCTTCTTCCTGTCAATCTACTTGCGATCGGCTCAGCAACGATCCACTTTGTACCCGTGCGATGCGCCTGCGCATTGCGATGCAGACACATGCACAGTTCTGCCTGATCACAGCGCAGCGAAAAAACCTAGCGTGCGATCAGGTCTGAATGACCGCCATTGTTGTATCAGATCACGCCCCAACTCGGTTTTTATTAACACTTCCTTCTTCCCCCAAAATGCTTTCTTTTAATTGGAGGTTCCCTTCCTACTTTTAAATTGTCCTTAGAACAACACTTCCTTAATTATGTAGATGACAATATTCAACATGTTGATGTGAATCTCTTCTGGGCCACTTCTAAACCAGTGCTTCGAGGCCATATAATTGTATACGTCACGGCCAAGCGCAAAGCTATGAATATGAGATTGCATGAGCTCAGTTTAGCTGTGTCAGATTCTTACTGCCATATTACGTATTAACACTTCTGAGACTCGCCAATCATACACCGATACCAAGGCTATGTATGATGCCCTGTGTACGGAGAAGGCACAACACTCCCTAGACCACCAAAAGAATCGTTACTTTAGATGGGGTAATAAAGCTGGCAAACTGTTGTCTTCTGTAGTTCGTAGCCAATGACCACAAATACACATACCTAAAATTATTTCAGATACAGAACAATTAACTTCCTCACCGGAAATTGCCAGTTCCTTTTCCGAATATTACACATGCCTATGTGCTGCTTCCCCTGATAATCCCTTGTTAAGCATGGCCTTTCTTAAAAAGGCGAATGTGCCAATATTGATAGACGCCGAAAGAAATGCTCTGGTGGATCATATTTCAGAACGGGAACTCAGGTCCACCATTGGTCAACTGGCCAAAAGTAAAGCCCCAGGCACTGGTGGATTGGGGGCAGAATGGTATAAACTAACCGTTAATGGCTTGAATACCCCTAGCTTTACTTTTTTTCTTGGCACTAAACAGGACTGTCCACTGTCTCCATTATTATTTAACTTGGCAATAGATCCTTTGATTAGACTGTTTCATATGCATAATCTATGGCGCGGTATAGAGATAGGCCCGACTGTACTGAAGGTTTCAGCATACGCAGACGACCTCCTATTGTATTTCACAAATCCACATGAGGCGTTCCCGAGTTTCTTACGAATATTACATGATTTTGAAACAGTTTCTGGATTTTTCATAAATACATTAAAAACCAAGGCACTGGCCTTTCATGTGGGTGCTAGGGAAGGCTGGACGGAAGGCTTTCCGTTTCCTTGGGCAAAGACTTCGCTCACATACAGTATCTAGGTTTAAATATACCAGTGAAACCAACTGACTTGTATGTGGCTAATTTCCCCGGTCTGATTGCCCGCACATTATCAGAATTTCACTCCTGGCGACATTTACCATTGTCATACATAGGCAGATGTCATCTTATTAAGATGGTATCATTTCCTCAGTTGTTATATGCCATACAAATGCTCCCTATCCTCTTGAAACACTCAGATTTAAAAACTTTGAACAAGGCTTTTAGTACTTTTATCTGGGCAGGGGAAAAAATCAGTCCTCCTCCTTAGGTGGTATTAATTTACCTTGTATATGTAACTATGCCTTAGCAGCAAACTATCGCTATGCGGTAGACTGGATTCCATGCCAACGGCAATTATGCTAATACTGTCCTGGAACAAGCCTTCTGTCCAGATATACCTCTGACTAGCTTGTTACATATGAGACCTTCCAGTTACTCCCCACGTGTCCAGTAATCTGTTGCTTACAACCACTTGCACTGCCTGGCGACTGTCTCGCTCTGGCCTAGGTCTCTCGTACCATACACTATTTTCCAACCCCTTCACCATAACGCTTCAGTATATGCCCCGTTGATGTTAGGTTCTTTGGTGTCCGCGAATTGGACCAGTGGGGGTCTTTGCTTAATTTTCCATGTACTGGAAAGTGTTAATTTAAAATTGTTGACTTATCACCAATTGTGTGAAAAATATTCACACTTCTCTATCCCATTATTTGTATATTACCAACTTCGTAGTTATGTCTGTAGTGTTCTTTCCCAATGAACTGATAAAGTCACCTCAAATGGGTTGGATGTCATGGTTAGACATGCTACTGAAAGGGTATGCACTACCTCCTTACTGTATATGCATATTAAACGTCAGCTTTCTTTAGACAATCTTCAAACGGGTATGGCAACATGGACCTTAGATTTACCCAACATTCTTCTTACTACGCATCTTTCCGCATTTACATGTCTCAATAAGACCTTAGTTTCTGCCTCCTACATGGAGATGCAGTACAAATTATTGCATTGGGTATATTATACCCCAAAACAACGTTTGGTAATCGGTCCACAGATTCGAATTGCTTTAAAAGCGTAGAGCCAGATACAGGTTTATACCACTGCATGTAGAGTTGCCCTGAAGTTCACAAATTTTGGATGACTGTTGGTCACTATATAAAACACACTTATGACATGACGTTTACTCTTACTCCTGAATGGGCTTTATGCGATATATATATATGCATCCCCTACCCAAACCAGACTCCCTTTGGGACAACAATTGTTACTTGCCAAACTAGCGGTCGCAGCGGGGAAACAATTTTGTCTCAATGGATCTCCGTCTGACTCTTTTACAACCCCCCCCCCCCCCCCCCTGTTTTTACCTAGGGTTTCACATCTGTTCCAAATGAATTGGCTTGAAATGTCCCTTAATAAAGAGGGACATGCTGATAAATGTTTTGCAATATGGCTGCCCCATGTAAAATCATTGTCACCACCTCTCAAAAATTCACTACGAGCAGCAGTTTCTTTAACCTCTTGGTATAGCCTTTCCGTGCTTGCCATTGGCCACCCTCCTTTCTAAAATTGTTCAGCGCTATATGTTGTATGTTTCCCATATAATTATGTTTACGTGATCATCTTTTGATATACTGTGTGTTCTTTCTTGATTCCTGCGCCTTATGTGACTTTTGTTACCGTCGATACTTCTGTCACGATGCTTTGTACCTTATTGTTTTTATTCTACTTGTCTTCCTATATACATTTTTTTACATTGTTTGTATATACATGTGCATTTCTCCAATACAATATTAAGAAGAAGAAAAAGAATGACATACGGGTTATGATGTGCAAATAATTTCAAAAATAAAATGGAAATATGTTCAGAAAGCCAGACTTACAACAAAGACGTTAGGAGTTTCTGTTGTGGGTGGTAAGGAGCATTCTCAACACGTAGTTGTCCCCAAGTAATGCATGCTACGTTCAGTTAAACAGACATTTTCATCCTTGCACAAAAACTGCTCCTTGGCCCCCACTTTTGGAATTAACTCCTTTTGTACCAAAATAATGCCCAAATGTATTTAACTTTAACAAGAGATAAAGTGGAGACGGATAATGAGTGATAAAGTACCAGCCAACCAGCTTCTAACTCATTTTTCAAACACAGCCTGTAACATGGCAGTTAGGAAGCTGATTGGCTGATCATTTATCAATCTGAATCCATCTCCACTTTATTTCTTGTTAAGGCTTAATACATTTGGCCCAAAATTAATTGTTTGAGGCCTCCTTTGTTCTTTTTAAAACAAGGTCTACTGTGCCTACAGAGAATTTACAACTTTTGTGTCATAAGTATCCATATAGCTTCTCACCTAGTGATATACTTTATGACAAGATCAGCCATATGGCAGGAAACATTTTTTAAATCATTGACCTGCAGATGCACATGACTGTCTTCTCTGAGGACTGGAAACCTCCTCAGAACCTATTATCTATACTTTCTTTTGACGTCAAAAGATTTGGCCCTGTTGGCATCTTATTGTCCCTTGAGTAGAGACTTGTGAGGAGGAAAGTGTCCTTTACACATAGCCTTCTGCTGTGTACAGTAAACACACATTCTTTTACAATCACATTGTCTTTCTGTTTAATTCAATTGCCTGGAATGCTTATTACAAATTGCAATTGACATACAGATAAGGGAACCACTAAACTAAAATGTATGCTTGCAAACGCAAGAAGTCTAGCAGATAAAATGGGGGAATTGGAATTGTTAGCATCAAAGGCTGAGTATGATATTATAGGTATTACGGAAACATGGTGGGACGACTCTCACGACTGGGTTGCAAACTTGGAGGGGTATTCTATTTTCAGGAGGGACAGGGCAAGCAAAAGAAGAGGAGGTGTATGTCTTTATGTTAAACCATCCCTTAAACCATACTCAAAGGAGGTTATTTATGAGGGGACTGGCGACAATGTGGAGTCACTATGCAAAAAAACTAGTCATAGGCATGTGCTACAAACAGCCAGATATTAGCATATATGAGGAAGAACAACTCTTGCAGCAAATTGAAAGGGCTGTGGGATTGGAGGACATCCTAGTGATTGGGGATTTTAACTATCCTGTATTAATTGGAGTAACGATTCATGTGTTAAAGCGAGGGGCAACAGGTTCTTAAATATGTTAAAAAATCATTACTTGTCTCAATTAGTCGAGGACCCAACTAGGGGTAAAACTATTCTAGATCTAGTAATTACTAATAATGTGGACATCATATCGAATACTAAAGTTGGGGAGACTTTGGGTAACAGTGATCACTATATGATCACATTCAACATCAGTTTCAGGAAACATAGCTATAAGGGTTCAACAAAAACATTTAACTTTAGGAAGGTAACTTCAGTATGCTGAGATGTGCATTAAACGACATTGAGTGGGTAGTTTTGTTTCATGATAAGAACACTTCAGAAATGTTGGAGGCTTTAAAAGGGTTGCTAGATAGCAATATTCACAAATTTATTCCCATGGCCAGTAAGCGCAGGAGTACCAAACTCAAACCGATGTGGCTTAACAAGAAGGTCAAGGCCGAAATTGATAAAAAGAGGTGTGCTTTCAAAGCATTTAAATCTAATGGAAAGGAGGATTCATTCCAGTAGTACAAGGAATAGAATAAAAGACGCAAAAATGCAATAAGAGCAGCTAAAATTGAAAACGAAAAGCAAATTGCTATAGAGAGTAAAACCAATCCTAAACTTTTTTAAAATACATAAACAGTAAAAGGTTAAAAAAGGAGAACACAGGTCCAATAAATTATGAATTTGCAGTAATGGTAAATTATGACGAATCAAAAGCAGAAATACTGAACACATTTTTCTCATCAGTATTCACCAGAGAAGAATTGACGGTGGGAGTAGTGCGTAGCGATAGTTACAGTAAGGACTCATGGTTAGATACTTGTTTAAGCAAAGAAGTAGTCAGGGAGAGGTTACTCAAAATAAAGATGAATAAATCACCTGGCCCGGACGGATTCATCTGAGGGTTCTTATGGAGTTTAGGTCACAACTAGCAAGACCCCTATACTTGATTTTCAATAGTTTAATTAGATCTGGCATGGTAACGAAGGATTGGCGTATAGCAGAGGTAGTGCCATTATTTAAAAAGGGATCCAAAATTCATCCGGGTAACTACAGGACTGTTAGTTTGACATCTATAGTGGGGAAAATACTGGAAGGAATTCTAAGGGATAGCATACAGGAGTATCTGCAGACCACTAAGATTATTAGCAAGAACCAGCATGGGTTTGTAAAGGACAGATCATGTCAAACTAACTTAGTCAACTTCTACGAGGAAGTGAGCTACAATCTTGACCAAGGAAAAGCAGTGTATGTGGTTTACTTAGATTTTGCAAAAGCCTTCGATACAGTGCCTCACAGGAGACTAATCATCAAATTAAAGGAGCTTGGCCTAGGAAAAACTGTTTGTACATGGATAAGTAATTGGCTGGACAACAGGGTACAGCGAGTAGTGGTCAACAAGAAGTCCTCCAGCTGGACACCAGTAGTCAGCGGAATACCCCAGGGGTCCATACTCGGGCCACTACTGTTCAACATATTTATCAATGATCTAGAAATAGGCCTGGAAAGCACAGTGTCAATCTTTGCAGATGATACTAAACTGTGTAGGGTAATTAATTCAGAAATAGATGTGGAGTCTCTGCAGAATTACTTATCTAAACTTGAAATCTGGGCATCTAAATGGAAAATGAGTTTCAATATAGAAAAATGCAAGGTTATGCATTTCGGGACTAAAAACAAACTTGCATCCTACATATTAAACGGGGAAAGTCTAGTGGTAACCATTTTAGAAAAAGATTTGGGGGTACTCATTGATAATAAGCTTAATAACTATATACAATGTCAAAGCGCAGTAAAGAAGGCAAGTAAGGTGCTAGCGTGCATAAAACGGGGAATTGAAAGAAGGGATGAGGATGTAATTCTGCCGCTGTACAAATCATTGGTACGCCCGCACCTGGAATATTGTGTTCAGTTTTGGGCACCACTGTAAAAAAAAAAAGGATATCGGTGAACTCGAAAGGGTTCAAAGGTGAGCTACTAAATTGATTAAAGGGCTAGAGGGACTGGATTATGAGGAAAGGCTTACTAGGTTGAAAATGTATACACTGGAAAAGAGGCGTCTAAGAGGAGACATTATTAATGTCTTCAAATATGTAAAGGAGCACTACAAAGAGTTATCAGAGGAATTATTTATTAAAAGAACTCTGTTTAGGACACGTGGGCACTCGCTGAGGCTGGAGGAGAGAAAATTCCGTATGCAACGGAGGAAAGGGTTCTTCACTGTTAGGGCAATAAGGATTTGGATTTCCTTGCCAGGGAAGGTGGTAATGGTGGACTCTGTAAATGCATTTAAAAGAGGATTGGATGAATTTCTGATTGAAAAGGATATCCAAGGTTACAACATTTAAAATATTGACGTTGTTAATCCGGGTGCAATATGATTTGTAGTTGTCAACTAGTCATAAAGCATTCTTCAGCAGGTACAGTAAAAACAACTCAACTTAATACAAAATACAGAACGCGATGGGCATTTTGCCTCTTTTCAAGTTCTAGTGATGAGCGGATTCGGTTTTACTCGGTTTTACTCGGTTCTCAAAACCGAATCTTATTGGCTCACTGATGTCACGTGTTTTGGATAGCCAATAAGATTCGGTTTTGAGAACCGAGTAAAACCGAGTAAAACCGAATCCGCTCATCTCTATTTTCAACCTCAATTACTATGTTACTATGTAGTTTGAAAAGAACATTTTCCACATAGAATAAACATTAATACAACATACAGTGTACAGTGAGTACTAGGATGCAGTGGCAAACGCAGGATTTCTTATAGGGGGGGGGGGGGGGGTTTCTAGATTATATATATATATATATACACACACACACACACACACACACACACACACACACACACACACACACACAAGGGCTCCCTAGGGTAAGACTGGTGTCTCACCCAATGCAATACACATGTATTATATATGTATAACAGTAGGGATCTAGCAGTCCAATAACCCCGGTGTCTTCCAGATGCAATATGACTATACCACAAACTGGAGGCGGCATTCAGCGGATTTAAAATAGATTAAATGAGCCATAACATAATACAAATACATGCCAACTGCCTGCCGCTCCGGACTTCTGTGCAGAGTGAGTGCCTGCATATCCTGCCCCAGCTGCCACGGTTGTGTCTATGTTACCTTCGTGCTAAGGACCTGGATGTGACAAAACGAGAGGGCAGGAGAGAACTTCTGCCCTTACAGCTCCCAAATGTTTTCTTCGTTCTCCGTTCATTTTGGGGGAGGTTTTTTTTTCTATGCAGCATTGGACGCTCGCCACGCTTCGGGCTCGGTGTCTCGCTCAGCTGCGCTTCACTCGCCACACTTTTCTATTCCAAATAGATTGTGACATGGACCCAGGGGGTTATGGGAAAGGTCCTCTCCACGAAGAGAAACTAGACGCTACCCTGCTGCCACTGCTTCTGAGCTTCTCCCAGCGCTGCTGAGTGCTCAACACTGCCGCCGATGCAGGGTCTCCACTGCTCCCGCCGCTGCAGAGCACCTGCAGCTTCCCGCGGCCATCTGCTGTAGTAGCTGTGACAGTGTAAAGAGCTGCCTCCATCCAGCTTCCTTCCACCCCCCTCCCCCCAAATAAAAAAACTTATTCCATCAAGGGGGGTTTCCGGGTGCCACTGAGATGCTCTCTTTTGTATGGCCATCAGTGGGATGCAATCTTTATTTCAGACTAGGAGGCTCTTTGTATTGTATGGTGTTCCCTAAGATTTTCTCTGTATTCTATGGCACTAGAGTGCTCTAAAGTTTATGTGCAGTTAGGCAAATGCAATGTGATGTTACTATTGCATCTACACAGTGTTCCTGAGTTTGGAACAACAGTGTCTTTAATCTTCTTTCTACATTACCACCTGTGATTTACTCAGCTTATTCCTAACTTAATCTGTACTAAAGCATTACTGGGGCAAACCATCCAACTATTACAAGCTAACGCAGAGTTTATGGAATGGACCGGGGACATATGAGAAGCCTCTGCAATTAACTTGATACATTTAATTTGTAATTTATTGAACAGTGACGATGAATGACACATTAATGAAGATAATGAATTACTTTCCAAAGCTAACTTACCATTAATGACACCATCTTACCTTTACTGGCTGGTCTCCTGGAATCATATAGAGATGAATTCTATACTCCATAATGTCTTCATCATCCGGAGACACAACACGGAAGTATAACAGAACCTTCCCATTAAATGGGGTGTATTTCTTCCATAACTTCCAAATGGGTGAGCGGTTCACTACGGCGGCTACGCAGGAGAAGGTGGGGTCTTCCAGCATAATGTATGAAGGCTCAATTTTATCCGGAGATTTTAAATTCATTTTATCATCTTTTAAATGACACCATTTTATAAGGGATTTGTCTCCACCAAAATCTGCAGAATTAAAATAGCAATATATACTATATGCTGACATTGAGATTGTGTTAGTAACATAGATTCCTCCACCAGTGCCATATAAGGGTGATTTTTAAAGTCCGGTGCTTGCCTTACCAAACATGGGACATTGTGACATCATGCTCGCTGGGTGGTGCCACCAGGACTAGGAAGAAAGTGCCTGGAAGGTCCTAAGGATTATCTGGGAAGCAGTTCTCTTAGTTCTGAGAGTTCTGTTAGGACCTTCTCCTCTGTAAATGTACTTTCATCTACTTTCTTTTTATGAATGTTCTTCCAACTTAGGGGGTCATTCCGAGTTGTTCACTCGTTATTTTTTTCCGCTACGGAGCGATTAGTCGCAAACTGCGCATGCGCAATATACGCAGCGTGCCTGCGCCAAGTAAATTAGCACAAAAGTTTGGTATTTTACTCACGGCATAACAACGTTTTTTCATCATTCTGCTGATCGTAGTGTGATTGACAGTAAGTGGGTGTTTCTGGGCGGAAACTGGCCGTTTTCTGGGAGTGTGCGGAAAAACGCAGGCGTTTCAGGGAAACACGCGGGAGTGGCTGGAGAAATGGGGGAGTGGCTGGGCGAACGCTGGGTGTGTTTGTGACGTCAAACCAGGAACGAAAAGGACTGAGCTGGTCGCAATGGCAAAGTCTGGAGCTACTCAGAAACAGAAATTTACGAGAAAATTAGCGAATCTTTCGTTCGCAATTCTGCTATGCTAAGATACACTCCCAGAGGGCGGCGGCTTAGCGTGTGCAATGCTGCTAAAAGCAGCTAGCGAGCGAACAACTCGGAATCATCCCCTTAACTGTGAGATGTTCCACTCTCCTTCTGTAGTGAAAACTGACCAAAAATAATTATTTAGAGGAACGGCTATTGCCTTGTCTCCCTCCTCCAAAATCTCACTCTCTGTCTTTAGTCTTATTATGCTCCAAATCTCACTCTCTGTCTTAAGTCTTATTATTCCTCCATTTATTTTTTTCCTTTCACTTATATACTTAAAAAAAAGTTTTGCCCCCTTTATCTACTGACTGGGCCATTTTCTCCTCAGCTTTGGCCATTGCACGTCTGATCACTTTCTTAGCATCCTTCCATCTGGCAAGATACACCTCTGTGTTGTTATTGCTTTGAGTCTGCTTATATTTCCTAAAGGCCATCCTTTTTGCTTTCAACCTACACTAGTTGATACATCTTTTGTGAACAACACTGGCTTCCTTTTACTGGTGCTTTTTCTAACCCTTTTGATAGATCTATTGCCTTTAGTATTGCACTTTTTCATTTTTTCCAACTCTCTTGCACTCCTTTCAAGTTCCTCTAATCCACCAATGAATCACTTAAACATCTCCCCATTTTTGCCAAGTCAGCATTTCTAACATCCAACACCTTTGTTTGTGTGACAGGAGTTGGACACTGTCTTTATATTAAACCAAACTGCTTGATGGTCACTGGATCCCAGGTTCTCACCCACATATATGTCTGATATGCAGTCATCATTTTTGAGTATTAAAACTAATCTTTGTGAGTGGGCTCCCTCACCAATTGCTTGAAGGATGCTCCTTGGAAGGAAATGTAGAAATTTGCATCAGGTAGATTAAAGTCACCCATGAGTTTGACCTCTGCCTCTAAAACCATTTTAGTGATATCCAGCAAAAGATTCCTGTCCAGATCCTGCCCCTGGCCTGGTGGTCTATAGATCACCTCAGTGCGAATAGTGCCCTTCTCCCCCGTTATATGGTCACCCAATATTTTGTATTAAAGTTGAATTTAAGCTTTTTGGTCACATACATTGCTATCCCTCCTCCAATTCTTCCAATTCTGTCCTTCCTAAATAAATGTTATCCTGGTATAGCAACTTTATGTTTCAGTCATGATTCTCATTGCACCATGACTCTGCAATAGCCACAATATCCAAATCATCCCTTGTCAGTATCACAATTAGCTGTGGAATTTTGTCTTCTAAGCTCCTTGCATTTGCACATATAGCTTTAAGATTTTTGTTCGTACAACTGTTATTCCTAGCCATGTTCAGACAGTGCATAAAAAATGTCAAGTCCAAAGTTGAAATTACCTGTTTGGTGATGTTGCTCAATGTTTGGTCATTATTTTTTTTCTTGTTATTGTTCAGAAATCACACTTTATCCTTTACAATATGACTGCACCTCACAAAATCTAAAGATATAGTAAGTCTGTCTAATGGTGCCCACACACTTGTGCGATTGAGTGCGATGCAATATTATGTTTCAAATTCCCTTGAAGCTCCCCGTGCGATAAATCGTATCGATAGTGCTTTTTTGGTGCATTCGATGCGCATATGATCATGCGATTTATCACATGCCCCTTGAGACCAGAAATTGGGTGATGCACAATGGGTGGAGAAGAGTGTCCAGGAAGTGAGCGAAATACCTCACAGGTCGCACATCGCAGAGCGATAAATCGAATGTAGTAAAAACAGCATGCGATCGCACGTGCGATCCGATAAATATTAAGTGCAGCACATAATATCTTAAGATGCGAGATTCGACCAGCGTCCCAAGCATCGCATCAGGGGACACATTTGATGCATAGGATTGCATACAATCCTGCGATTTTATCACACCGTTTCGGTCAAAATCAAAGGATTGTACCAGATATCTCACAAGTGTATGGGCACCATAAGGGTGTGTACACAAGGTGAGATTTCTCCTTTTCGATGTTGACTATATAGTCAAAATCTCAAGGAAAGTTAATGGAAATCACAAAGTGTTAGACAGCTTGCGATACTGATTTGATCCTCACTCCCACAGGGTCGGTATCGCTACGCTAGATAGACTGTGCAGGCAAGACAATCTTGACTATCTAGTGTACTATGTAGTACAAAGTACAGTCAAAATTGGCACAAAGTCAAAATCGTACATAGACGAAATCAAAAGTACAGATAGTCAAAATCTATGCTATCTGTGCTATCTGGGTTCTGGGGGAGTTCAAGGGAAATAGCATAGTCAAAATTGGGCATATAAAAGGATCTCACCGTGTGTACGCACCTTATGACAGGCTACATCTAACCACAAATGGCCAAATAAATCAAAGTAGATAATGAGCACTGTGTTTGAGAAAACACCAAGCAGCATGCAACAAACCATGGTTCACTGAACAACACCCCCACCCAGACAACACCAATTACAAGCAAGTCATTACAACAAAAACATACGTGTTTGCATAAGAACGAAAAGTAGTAAGCAGAATGGAGATTCATTTTCATAGTTCAAAAATGCAGATGATATGCATGAGATGTAGAGTAGATTTTGCTGCATGAAAATCATATACTTTTGTAGCATTAATACAGTCTATCAGTAGTAGTGTTGGCTTGGAGTATGTTTCCCTTCAGTTTACATTCGGTTTAACTCCGGTATAACTCTAATATTATGATAACACTTTTATATCAGCACATATATGGAAGCACTAACAGCCTTACAATGATCTTTAAATAGTGCCTTCTGAATACAATGATTACAAATTCCTCCCAATATATTCCCATTTAAAAGCCCAAGCAATAAATTAGTTTACACAAATCACTGGTTGAAGCCACCTCATAATCTGTTATTCTATAATTGGTGACAGATCAGACTCATGATGACACATAAACAGTGGTGGATTCAGAGGATGGGGGTGGGTGGGCACCGGAGCACAATCCCCCCACCACCTCCCACACCACTGCTGGGTGTTGGATCTTCTGACTCCGCTCTGCTATTTCCTGCAATTGCCAGCCCCAATCCCATCAGATACATGACTATACCCATCCTGAGTTCTGCCACTCACATCTGTCACTGAATCGTGCCAATGATTAATCTATGTGCACGCCCCAGTGGCTGGAAGCTGCCCCTTCCCCTCCCTCCATGTAGCTCAGCCTCAGTTGCATCATTATGTCGCCACTCACCTACATTTAGTGAGAATGGAGCCTGCGGCTGATTACAGCTACTGTATGCTGAAATTTTATCTAGGGTGGCAAGAAACCTTGCACCACCACTGTAAATGCATCTCTTATGGGTGGGTCTCAGGATATGATGCAATACAGGTGGCCTGGTCCAATCCACTACAGATAGCACCCTGTAATTCTGAAGGCAGTATTGCCCCCTAAAGTGTGATTCTGACTTGTGAGCATACATCATGTGATATTATGAAAACTTTAAGAAAACTTTCACCCAGCCAAAGTCTTGTAACCCCTCCAGTGGTGCGCCACTTGCCCTCTATTCACGGCTACCACATAGCTGCATCCCCTTTCACACTTGGCCACACCTCACACCTGATTATGGAGCCCCTCCCCTCCCTTTTGTTCTGGATCCACCACTGTACATACGTTACCTATTAGGTCAAACAGAGGTGACTATGTTTGTGTGATTTACCTTCTAAGCTCACATAATGTGGCAGATACACCGCTGACACTGCCCCAGGCTCAGCTTTTATCTTAAACAGCGGACCCGCAATTTCACATCCATTCTTCTGAATCTGTGTCATGTAGTCCGCCCCGTATTCCAGCCCATACTCAATGGTCACTGGGTATTTCACCTGGAACTTAATTCCGGTCTCTGAGCAGTGGAAAAGCTGATTAGGAGTCAGATACGGCCTGAAGAAGAGAGGAAAGAGGTCATTATGCAACCCAATGTAGTGATGATATTACCAGCATAAAGGTGACATACAGTTATGTATTTAAATAGATTTGCCAATTAGCAAGAATACTTGAAATAATTGATATTAAGGTGTAATGCTGATACTAAATGTCATTTATCTAATGCAGTCTTAAAATATCAGTAAAAAACTGATTGGCTGCTTTGGGCAACTTCACATTATCTCTCTCTCCAAGGCTTGATACATCTCTCCCTGGGACGTGATGTAATCATGTTATATTATACAGTATGTAGTGTACAACACTTTTATATACTCCCTGGAGTTTATTACCAGTTCCCAGCAACCCACGGACATTTGCGCTAGCCTTACCTGTACGTTTTGCCGTTGCTCCCGGGTGTCACTGAGCCGCCAGACGCCTCCTCCGTCTGGTGAAAGAAAATAGACTAACATGAAATCATTATTTCTAATGAACAGAAGCTTGAGATGATATAATGTCCGGCCAGTGTGCGACAGCCAAATGACTACTAAACCTTTCTGCATTGCTGAAACCAATAATTAGCAAGTTAATGAAAGAACTGTACATAAAGACACTGCTACTGACCTCAGACCAGGTATAAATCTTTGGGAAATCGTTTGGGAACCACTGGGCTAAGTATATGACAGGAGAAGCTGTACTGGAGGGACAGTAGGTGGCACTGTGTATTACGCTGTCATATTGTAGTCTCTCTTCGTTGTTATAGTGTACTTACACATTTGTTAAGCCTCCATGTTATGGAACGTTACATATACTGTTCACAGTAAAGATGATAAAAATAAATATTGCCTGGATGTTGATGGCTGACCAGAGAAGCACATTCTGCAGCATCTATTACCTTAGCACAGGGGCTCACCTCCGACATTGCACCTTCCAGCTTAACGCGACTCATCTTGGCTGAAATGTTGTCAACACTTGTTTCTGTAAATGGGTCTCTCATATCTAAAGAACATTTCAATACAATTAATTCAAATAAAATGACAATACTGCCAAAGGATTATAAATTAAACACATCTTACTCTCGCAGTAGTGGCCAAGAATATTCTGAGTTTGTACATGATTTGAGTTTGTAGTGTGTTAAGGGGGGTACTCACGGAGCGATATTCTAATCTAAGCAATCTGACTAGATTGCTTAGAATATCAGCATGATCGCTCCGTGTGTAGCCCCCTCAGTGATAGCGATGCGCAGCCCCGCACATCGCTATCGCTGCTGCTAGATTGGCCTGCATGCATGAAGTGAGCGGCCCCCCGTCTCCCCATGCACGCTCAGCACAGATCGCGCTGTGCTGAGCGGCGGGAGAGATGTGTGCTGAGCGGTTCGCTCAGCACACATCTCTCCTGCATCGGCCCGTCTATATGGGCCTTTATATTCCAGTGTCAGCCCTGGAGGAGAAGTGATCTGCTAATAGATGGAGGAACAGATAGAGAAATGGAAATCAAAGGAAATTAAGATTACTGTATGTGATTGACAGCGTCGCTGCTGCGGGCCAGGAACGTTTATACAGGCAGCTGCGTTACATGGCACACAGCTGCTCCGATTAAAGAAATGGCAGCCAACCGTCTGACAGCGCATCCGATTTGCGTTACCAGGAGTCAACCTTAGTTCCGATGCGTTCGCGCATCGGAAGGCGACCTCACACATGCTGAGCAGCCGTGACCCGGTGCTGAGCAATCCTCAACATGTGAGGAGATGGACGCAGATTTGGCTGCGCATGCAGCGATCTGCGTCCAGCTCTGAATAAGGGGCTCAGTCTGGGGTTGTAGCTTTTTCAGTGCTCTGGAGTAAATAATGTGATGAAATTAAGGAATCAGTTACCTGTCAGTTACAGAGGGTTACAGTTAGGCAGTAGAGGGAGGGTTAGGCTCTGGGAGGGGAGAGTTAGGGGTCTATCTACTAAGCCTTGGATGGAAATAAGCTTGCAGGAGATAAAATACCAGCCAATCAGTGGGGAGAGAGTTAGAGTTAAGCACTAGGGGGAGGGTTAGGCTATGGGAGGGAGGAGTTAGGGTTAAGCACTTGGGGGATAGTTAGGCTATGGGGGAGAGTTTGGGTTAAGCACTTGGGGGAGGGTTAGGCTATGGGATGGAGGAGTTAGGGTTAAGCACTTGGGGGAGGGTTAGGCTATGGGAGGGGAGAGTTAGGGTTAAGCCCTTGGGGGAGGGTTAGGCTATGGGAGGGAGGAGTTAGGGTTAAGCACTTGGGGGAGGGTTAGGCTATGGGAGGGGAGAGTTAGAGTTAAGCACTTGGGGGAGGGTTAGGCTATGGGAGGGAGGAGTTAGGGTTAAGCACTTGGGGGAGGGTTAGGCTATGGGAGGGGAGAGTTAGGGTTAAGCCCTTGGGGGAGGGTTAGGCTATGGGAGGGAGGAGTTAGGGTTAAGCACTTGGGGGAGGGTTAGGCTATGGGAGGGGAGAGTTAGAGTTAAGCCCTTGGGGGAGGGTTAGGCTATGGGAGGGAGGAGTTAGGGTTAAGCATTTGGGGGAGGGTTAGGCTATGGAAGGGGAGATTTAGGGTTAGGTACTAAGGGGAGTGGTGGGTTAGTGTTAGTTAATAGGGAGAGGGTTATGGTTAGGCAATCTGGGCAGGGATATGGTTAGGCTATGGGAGAGGAGAGTTAGGGTTAAGCAACAGTTGGGGAGGATTAGATTTAGGCACTAGAGGGAGAGTTCGGGTTAGGCTATGGGAAGGGAGGGTTAGGCACTAGGGGGAGGGTTATGGTTAGGCTATGAATGGAGGGCTAGGCACTAGGAGAGGGTAAGGCTATGTGAGGAGAAGTTTAGGCACTAGGGGGAGGGTTAGGCTATGGGAGGGTTAGGGTTTGGCAGAAGAGGGAGGGTTAGGGGTCAGAGGTTAGCCATACTCACTACCAGAAGCACCTCTGGATCTGCTGGAAGTCATCAGGACATCTGTCATGCTGGGCCCAGAAGACACAGCTGGAGCTGCCAGGCCCACTGTTCCAGGTAAGTCACCATTAGACCACCAGGGACACTTTGTTGACATTCTAATCTTGTGGACATTTCATTATTATAGACACGATGATTGTCCACGTGCTCTCTATCAACATGTCAACCATGTTAACATAAGGATATTCAGTTAGCTGCAGGCTACATGCCAGCTAAAATCCCCACAGAGCAGGCACAGGCTATTCTTTTTACCTTGCATAAAATCAGGGTTTCCTACGTGCAAACCCCAGGAGCTGCAAGATTCAGTGCAACATTGGGGACTAACGCTAACCCGGCGTTTGGGACTCCGGTGATCAGAATACCAACCATAGCATCCCGATGTTCATAATCCCAACAGGGGAAGATAAGTATACTTACCTTCCCCCCTGGACTCCTAACCCACCCTCCCCGCAGCCTAACCCTCCCTCCCCTACAGCCTAACACTAACCTTCAGCGGTGGTGCCTAACCCTAACCCTTCCTCCCCACAGCCTAAACCTAACCCTCCCACCCCTGCAGCCTAACCCTCCCTGGGGAGTGTCTAACCCTAACACACACACACACACCCCGCCACCTCCGCTGCCTAAACCTAAATTCCCCCACGGCACAGCCTAACCCTCCCCCCACAGTCTAAACCTAAACCACCATCCTTGTGGTAGCTGGCCCCACCCCTTATGCATGCATTTGACACTGGGCCTAATTCATGTTTGCTCACAATGTAAATGTTATCAAAACAGAGCGCTGCCACAATTACATTGCGCATTCACCAAGGTGCCTCTGCACTCTTGCTCACACTGACATTTTATACGCAGATTGATTGACAGGAAGGGTCATTTGGGGGAGGTAAAGTGGGAGTGGCTGCAAAACCGCAGGTGTGTCACGGCCATGTTTAAGGCATGTATCAGCCTTCAGCTGCCATCATGTATGCAGAAAAACATGGTGCCAGTGTCGCTATTGACGTGGTCAGTCTGCGCAGCCATAGGGCTACCTGGCAGCTGCTGAGGAGCTTGCGATGGCTCCGGTGGGCAAGCTTCACTTGCAATCAGGGGCGGATTGGGAACAAAAAGCGTCCCTGGAAAAATTTGTACTAGTGGCCCCACATGGGCAGCACCAGAGGTGTAAGGTCTAGCCATGGGCCATGGCAGCAGCACCCTCCCCCCAAGTCTTTCCAGATAGTGGGCATGTCCAGCATCAAGGGGGAAGTTAAAAAGAAATAACATTTAATATTATGAGCACATTATATGATACACCGTCAGAATTTAGGAAACTATATCATTCTTTAGAAATATATATTTTCTTACTTATTACACCAACCGTATCCCAATCACTATTCACTCAATCTTATATGTCAGCCAAGCAGGCAGACAGAACATACACTAGATCATCTGCAATCACAGGCTAAGTGGCAAAGTCATTTTCATATATGCAAATTATTTTGCATCTTATTCATTATAGGACCACGTGTCCTCAAACAAAACAGGCCCCGCGGGTGTATCGGCCCACAGGGAATCTTCCCTGTGAACCCTATGGTCAATCCGCCTCTGCTTGCAATGATGAGCAGTTCTGTAGCCTGAAATAGAGTGCAATTTCGTAGGATTTTGTCGTACAAATCTGAATCAAGCCCCGGTCTAGGACATAGAAAAAAAAAAAATTCACATCATTGAAATATTGTTTTTGATTGACATACACTGATATGCAATAAATGCTTCAGAATGACAGGTCATTTGGAAAAGCCTTTTCGTCAGAGAAAGGGTTTGGATTTTTCTCCCCTTAGTAAATATGCAAAATACTGTATACTGTATGTGTTAACTGCAGTATATAGAGTATACAGTATAAGAGAAATAACACCAGTGATTTGCACTATTACTGTCGTCAGCATTTACTTAATAACAATATTACAGATAATTGATTAGAATTTGGGCAGACGGTTCTTAGTGATCACATCAGCCAGTGTAGGAGGAATGTGAGAGCAGGGCACTCCCTACCTTTCTGCACGAGCTGGGAGAGGCTGCAGTGGTTACGCAATATACTGCATGGGGCGTCTCCGCTGCAACTGGAAATGTCCTGTCCACGTACACAACCTAACACACACAGGGAGATAGAGAAACTACTCACACATAACAATAATAACAATCCTCACACAGATATATCACATTGGAAACGTTACCGTGCAACTACAGACTCCAAATCAGTATGAAATATGCAATAATTATGCAAGAGTCTAGAGGCTAATTTCCAGTGTCCCCATATGTGAGTGTAGAGTAGGGGTGTAGCGTGTGAGTCAAAAGTGTGAGCGTAGAGTGGAAATATAGACTGGTGGCATAGAGTGTGAGTAGAGTGTGAGTGTAGAGTGCGAGTATAGACTGGTAGTGTTGAGTGTGAGTAGAGTGCGAGCGTAGAGTGTGAGTATATAATTTGAGTGTAGAGTGCGAGTATAGACTGGTAGCATGGAGTGTGAGTAGACTGAGAGTGTAGAGTGCGAGTATAGACTGGTGGCATAGAATGTGACTGTAGGGTAGGAGTATAGACTAGTAGCATATAGTGTGAGTAGAGTGTGAGTGTAGCGTGCGAGTATAGACTGGTAGCGTAGAGTGTGAGTAGACTGTGAGTGTAGAGTGCGAGTATAGACTGGTGGCATAGAATGTGACTGTAGAGTAGGAGTATAGACTAGTAGCATAGAGTGTGAGTAGAGTGTGAGTGTAGAGTGCAAGTATAGACTGATAGCGTAGAGTGTGAGTAGACTGTGAGTGTAGAGTGTGAGTATAGACTGGTGGCATAGAATGTGACTGTAGAGTAGGAGTATAGACTAGTAGCATAGAGTGTGAGTAGAGTGTGAGTGTGGAGTACGAGTATAAAATGGTAGCGTAGAGTGTGAGTAGAGTGTGAGTGTAGAGTGAGAGTATAGACTGGTGGCATAGAGTGTGAGTTGAGTGTGAGTGTAGAGTGCGAGTATAGACTGGTGGCATAGAGTGTGAGCGTAGAGTGTGAGTGTAGAGTAGGAGTATAGACTGGTGGCATAGAGTGTGAGTAGAGTGAATGTAGTGTAGGAGTATAGACTGGTGGCATAGAGTGTGAGTAGAGTGAATGTAGTGTAGGAGTATAGACTGGTGGCATAGAGTGTGGGTGTAGAGTGTGAGTATAGAATGTGAGTGTAGAGTGCGAGTATAGACTGTTAGTGTAGAGTGTGAGTGTAGAGTGCAAGATAGACTGGTGGCATAGAGTGTGAGTGAAGAGTGTGAGTGTAGAGTAGGAGTATAGACTGGTAGCATAGAGTGTGAGTAGAGTGTGAATGTAGAGTAGGAGTATAGACTGGTGGCATAGAGTGTGAGGGAAGAGTGTGAGTGTAGAGTAGGAGTATAGAATGTGAGTGTAGAGTGCGAGTATAGACTGGTAGCGTAGATCATGAGTAGAGTGTGAGTGTAGAGTAGGAGTACAGACTGGTAGCGTAGCGTGTGAGTAGAGTGTGAGTATAGACTGGTGGCATAGAGTGTGAGTAGAGTGTGAATGTAGAGTAGGAGTATAGACTTGTGGCATAGAGTGTGAGTAGAGTGCGAGTATAGACTGGTGGCATAGAGTGTGAGTGAAGAGTGTGAGTGTAGAGTAGGAGTATAGAATGTGAGTGTAGAGTGCGAGTATAGACTGGTGGCATAGAGTGTGAGGGAAGAGTGTGAGTGTAGAGTAGGAGTATAGAATGTGAGTGTAGAGTGCGAGTATAGACTGGTAGCATAGAGTGTGAGTGTAGAGTGTGAATGTGGAAGTATATAGTGTGAGTGTGATGTAGTCTATAGAGCAGAGGAGATCTACTTACTGTTTGGGGGAGAGTAGGTGAACTGCTGGCTGTCTGGTCAGGAACAGCAGAGGTCTCAGTCACATCCCCACATGCTGACATCACAGTCTGATCCTTTCCCTGCCAAGTACTCCTGGTTATAATGTGAGATAGGAGGCAGGACTAACCCCTCCCCCACCCCTCCGCCCCCTCAGCCTCCCCCCTTTCCCGTCTGTGCTGTGCTCTGCAGCTTCGTCTATAACTGTCCTTCTCCTTCACACTCCTGTGCAAGGCATGTTTGCCGCGTTTTCCACTGACGCATGTTATCTGCAGCCTGGGAACTAAGGCTGTGCTGGCCTGCACAGAACAAAGTGCCCTGCTTCCATGGCATGAGATCCTCAGGCGGCTGGGCCTGTTCTCCAAACACATACAGCTCTCTGCTACTGCAATGCATAAACATTTGCACATCATTAATCTACAATGTAGTCATTACTGGGGGACTCAGATCTCATCTGTGCTTCCGTCACCTTCTCTCCCTGACCTCTGCTGTCCCTCTCTAACACTTGCATGACCTCTGTCCGTATTCTCTACCTATAAACCAGTCCTTCTCAAACCCGGTGCTCATGGAACCCTCAAAGTGCAGTGTTCTCCCCAGAATTTATTTTTTTGCTGGGTGGCTAGCCATTTGGGGTTGAGGTTGGAGGGGTGGGTGCACCAGGGTGTGTGTGTGTTGTCTTGGGTGGGTGGGGGTGTACAGCATGGGTCAAGGTGGCTGGCGTCTTCCCTCTGCCAGGCGATGGCTCTGAGCTGCACTCTGGCACAGTGAGCGGTTTCATTCAGCCGGGAAGGAAGAGGGCCGGCGGCAGAGGGTTGTTGCCGGGTGGACCACCCGAAAAATAAAGCCTTGGGAGAACACTGCGGTGTGTGCTGTTAAGGTATCCTCAGGAATAATTAGTCCCTGTGCACCTGTGCTCCAGCTAGAGAATCTGGAAAACATGCGCTGCTAGGGCCCCATGAAAACCAGTTATGAGAAACACCACTATAAACCTTCTTTCAGACCCGAGTCTCCACATTTCCTAAGGCTGAGATCTGGGTGGGGAACTTCTTCACATACACATTGGTGATTTAGATCAAACCTGCTAAGAAGCGTGGTCTGCCGATTTACCCTTACGGTATATATAATAAATAGTGAGGTACAAATGGCTCTAGAGATGGTAATAATTAGTGAGCAATGTGAGACTGATATCTAGGATAATAAAGCAACAGTATATAAGTTACAGGTTTCTGCTCTTATAACATCACTTTGAGGATTAAAAATCTATAAAAAATAGGATTTTAATTACCTACCGGTAAATCCTTTTCTTGTAGTCTGTAGATGATGCTGGGGTCCAATTTAATACCATGGGGTATTGATGGGTCACTTGGGAGCCACTTGCACTTTAAGAGTTTAATAGTGTGGGCTGGCCCCTCCCTCTATGCCCCTCCTACCAGACCCAGTCTAGAAACTGTGCCCGAGGAGACGGACATACTTCGAGAGAAGGAAAACACAGATAGTGGTGAGATTCAGACCAGCTCACACATAACAGAAGGAAAGCCAAGCTAACCACCTTGAAACAATTCAGCAACAGCTGAAACAACAATACTGAACCAAGTAACAATGCAGGAACATGAAGCCCTTCGCGGCCAGACCAGAGCAATGAGGATCGCCTGAACGCTTGTTCTTTTTATTAGCTTGAGAATCCTTGGGATGAGTGGAAGTGGAGGGAACACATACACTGACTGGAACACCCACGAAGTTACCAGGGCGTCCACCACTACTGCTTGTGGGTCTGGTGACCTGGAACAGTACCTCCAAAGCTTCTTGTTGAGGCGAGATGCCATCATGTTTATGTGAGGTACGCCCCACAGGCTTGTTACCTCTGCGAATACCTCCAGGTGGAGGCCCCATTCTCCTGGATGGAAATTGTGTCTGCTCAGGAAGTCCGCTTCCCAGTTGTCCACTCCCGGAATAAGGATTGCCGACAGCACCAGCGCGTGCTTTTCCGCCCAGAAGAGGATTCTCATTACCTCTGACATTGTGGCTCTGCTCTTTGTTCCGCCCTGTCTGTTTATATAGGGCACCACTGTGACATTGTCCGACTGAACCTGAATGGCTCGATCTTGCAGAAGATGTTCCCCTTGTAGAAGGCCATTGTATATGGCCCTTAGTTCCAGCATGTTTATTGGAAGGACAGATTCCAGACTTGACCACCTTCCTTGGAAGTTTTCCCCCTGGGTGACTGCTCCCCAACCTCTGAGGCTTGCATCCGTGGTTAGAAGAATACAGTTCTGAATCCCGAACCTGTGACCCTCGAGCAGGTGAGAAGTCTGCAGCCACCATAGGAGGGAAATCCTGGCTTTCGGCGACAGGCGTATCCGATGGTGTATGTGAAGATGTGAACCTGATCACTTGACCAGGAGATCCAGCTGGAAGAACCATGCATGGAATCTTCCATACTGTAGAGCCTTGTAGGAGGCCACCATCTTTCCCAGAAGGTGAATGCACTGATGAACCGATACCCGGGCTGGCTTCAAGACATCCCGGACCATTGATTTGATCACCACCACTTTCTCCAGTGGTAGAAACACCCTCTGCACTTCTGTGTCGAGTATCATCCCCAGGAAGGGCAGTCTCCTTGTCGGTTCCAAATGTGACTCTGGTAAGGATCCAACCATGATCCTGGAGTAGTCGAGTTGATAGAGCAATACTCTGCAACAACTTCTCCCTGGAAGATGCTTTTATTAGCAGATCGTCCAGATATGGAATTATTTCACTCCCTGTCTGCGGAGGAGTAGCATCATCTCTGCCATGACCTTGGTGAACACCCTTGGTTCTGTGGAGAGGCCAAATGGCAGTGCCTGGAA